>NW_009603278.1:7339-28245 GCF_000690535.1 Cariama cristata
TTTGTAAAGGCTTAGACTAGTGTGCTTTTGTCATATGCTTTTCTAGAGTTATGAAAAAAATATATGTATCTGGGCTCTGGGAATATACAAATATTACCAAAAGGAGCAGACTAACAGAAAGTATTCAAAATACATTAAAAATTATGAAACCATTATTAAAATAAAAAATATCACAGAGAGAGGAGTGCAAAAATATAGCTTCTATTGTTTTCCTTTGAAATTTACATTTGCAAGCAGCTATTTATGAATAGCGAGGACTATGTCACATAGGTGATAAGTCTGCTTACCACTATTCCAGAAGAAACTGCATTTATTACACATCTTTTGCATTCCAAGAGAAGTAAAATCCATTGTAATGGCTAATTTAGTATTTTTTCCTTTGAAAACCATCTCTGCCAAGAGGGGCTTTTTGAATGGCTTTGAAAAGGTTGATGGGGAAGGTGGTGTGCTGACCCCAGTTAGGTAGCTGTGCCTACATGTGATAGGTACACCTCCCACAACATTGTTTTGACAATTAATAGTTTTTGAGAGAGGAAAAAAAGAGACTACAACAGTAGCAAGAGATGGTGCTGCTGTTTCAGAGCATTTTATCTACCTGGTCTTGTCATATTTGTCACGAGACAAGCTTTCTGGAGAGATACCTGACACCAGATGTTACCAACCAGTAGTTCGCCCCAACTGCCTGGTGAAACCAAGTGACAGACCACAGAAAAACCCAGCTAACATTCACAAGGAAAGAGCAGTATTCACCTATGGAGTGAATAGCCTGGTACTACAGCACTGAACCTTCATGGACCTATGAAAAACATGTCCCATGACTAACTATGAGCTAATTTTTCAGTGTTGTAACCATCCTGATATGTCTTGGAGGACAAAAAAACCCCATAAATGTCTTAGTTTTTCATTGAAAGACATTTAAGGAGACAAATGACACTAAGCAGAAGACACCTGGAAATGCATCATCATGGACAGCTAGATCATAGGTTCAGGTAAAAAGTTTGAGTTTGTTGTTGGCTTTGTATCTGTTGCTATGTGAAGTCAATGGCTCCCAACAAGTAGCTGCAGACTCCCAAAGATGTACCATGCCCATTTTGCTTAGCAGAAAGGATTTCTTAAAAGACTTAGTTTTTTTATTTCTAAGCTAAAATCTGCAATGGGTTGACCTTTTGGACCAGTCCAAGAAAGCACTTAGTTTTGAGCTGAAATGCATCACCTGCTGAGGCACAATTTGACCCTGTACAGCTGGAATGGGCCATTCAGTGCTCAATGTGTCTTTTTAACACATCAAATGCCAGGAACAGGTAGTGCATGTAAGTGCTTAATACTGCGCAACAAGGCTGGTCCTCCACATAGTCCTTTCTTCAGCCCATGGGGTAACTCCACTGGCTTCAGAGGGGGGTCACTGCTGATTCATGCCACCAGAAGGTGTAATCAGAGGACCCAGCTCATCCATCCTGAGGTATTACATGGCTTCCTTCCTCCTATGGATTTCCTTTGGGTTTGTTTTGATTTTTCCATGCTAATTTTTCAGTCTTTACAGTGCAACATTGCACAGTTCTGCAAAATTGAGGGCCAAACTGAGATTGAGAAATCTCCCTTTCTCTCTTACATACATGCAAAACAATGACATAGAGCATAAAGTTACATTTCATATACAAAACTGAGCAATTTGAGAGCTCTGGTCACCTTTTATGTCTTCCATAAAAAGCAATTGGATGATTTTAACCCAGTATGACTCTTATTTTCTTTCTAACATTAAAGTGAACAACATAAAAGAAAAAAAAAATCAGTCCATGAAAGAGAATAATGCTCACTTATATTGCTTAGGTTACAGCAAAGCTAACAATAAATTATTGTCATCCTGCTTTCTAAAAACCTTTAATAGGACACTAGGCAGCAGAAAGAAAAGCATTATCATTCTTTTATAGCACAGATATAACTCCAGGTTTCATTTAAACTTTGTTACAGTCAGTTGGTTATGAGCGGGTTGGCTCCTAAGTCAGCTGAGCAGGACACTGCACGTAAGGAAGATTTTTAACTGTCACCTTTTGCATATGGGACTTTGTAGGGAGTAGAAAACAAGACAAAATAAAAACATCTCTCCATGGGTAAACTTTGCTGACATCCCTGTCCTATTCCACTCTTGATAACCAACATAAAGCCCTGTACAAAGAGGCATTTTTACATCCAGAACAAGGACGATCCTTCCATCTGGAGTAAGTTTTAAATAACATCCTCATGAAGTTGCCAAAACAAGCCAAGCCATTCAAAAGGCAAAGTTTCTTGAGTTCAAAAAGAGAAGATTTTTTTGCACTGAACTTTGTTCTGGCAGTGTATTGAAGTGGCTTCAAGACATACTAGTTCCGTTTCTACCTTTGCTTAGTATTTTGTTCAGACAAGTCCAATCCAGACTTAGTTACCCGACTTCATTGTAGTCAGCTACATTTCTGCCTTTCTGTCATACTTGTCTTTGGCATGCTGGAAATCTGACTTGGTGTTTTTCAGGAGTCTTTTAAAGCATTCCTAATAGTTTTAACAGCCAACATGTACAGATAGTGTTTTTGTTCTTTCTTACCTGTGTTACATTTTCTAGTAATAAAAGTAAAATTTCAGGTTTTCAAAGAAGTTCTGTGACAGCTTCCTTTGGGGAAGGAGGGATGGATTTAGGAATATTTGCAGTGTAACTCTCAGCTGACATTTGGATAAAGTACTAGAAAGCTTGCTGATGCCTTAGGAAAAAGAGGCTTTGCATTGTCAAAGAAAAAAAGAACCATCACACATTGTTTTTAACCATACTCTATCTTTCTAGAAACTGCTTTCACAGCACTCCAGTTTGCCACTCAAGTTACTAAATCAAAGCTCATTGTTCACATTCTCCACCACACAAGCAGCCCTGCACCACAGCGCTTTGCAAATACAAACAGAAAGTCAAAGATTAAAGCAAGTTTCTTCAAGATGCTTTTGTATCAGAGTTTTTTATATAAGCATCCTTTCTTTTACTTGTAAGTACACTAATCATATTTCAATTGCATGTGTACAATATAAAGTTAATAGCTTCCTTATTTCCTTATTTTAGCATTTCCTCTCTACTCCCTCGTCTTTTCAATTATAATAGCTAGATCATTTCTTTCATTTCCTTTCTCCAGTGTCCTGTTTTCATTTCTTATACAAAATCATATTTGGTCACTTACACTTTTCTTGAGGATAAGCACACGACAGCAGCATCTCTTGCTCCACCATGGTGCTGTCTGTTGGAGAGCTCAGTGGTCTTTTGAATAGCGCTTTAAGAAAATATTTTGGAAAGCTAAGCTCACTCATGCAGGCTTCTGATCTTCTCCAGTACGCTTAGCTTCTGTGTGTTGTCACATGTTATCCTCCCTCCTGAGAAACCTGTGAAACAGGTCTGGTAACACACATCTTGTGTGTCAGAAGAGCTTTAATTGATTCATTGCAACAGGTACCCACCCTCATTAAAAAAAAGCTGTTGAAAGGAGTAGTCTCTTAGCACCTCATTTGAAATTACAGAACCTATGGAATGTCACAGCTGGTGCACTTTAAAGGGAAACTACTTGCTGGGTTTGCAAATATACAGGAAATAATTTAAAATCAATCTTACATGCCAAATAAACCACAGCTAGCGGTTTAATTCGGATGCTCCTGCACTGTGGGAAAGCAGGAATCCTTCCGCTGTGCACCAAGATGGCAAGGGCTGCCACTGCATCTCCCAAGGCACAATTTCTTGTGGGACAAAACAACTCCACATCTCTGCTACAGAAGCCTCTGTCTCCATGAACAGCAACTCTGATTGCTACTGATGTGGACAAATTGTGCAGACCTGATTTCTGGGAAATACATCCCCAGGAACACAAGGTTAACAGTGCTTCAGTGCTTGCAGAGAGGATTCCTCCATGCAGCAACCACAGAGGTTGCTCTGCCTTTCAGCAGCTGCTGTCTACCCATCCAGAGCCCAGTGAGGAATCCCCAGCACTGCCCTGCAAGCCCCTCACAGCTCAGTTGTTACCATTTATCTGTTACCCTCAGGACCACGAGGGATTACAGGTGGGCCCTCATTAACACTTGTATCAATTTCACATCAAGGTGCATCTCGTAGTACCCCCCATAGCAGTTTCCTACTGCTATTGCTCTTGCAAGCTGGCAATACCATTGTCAAGTGCAAGCAAGGCTGTGGTTAGTAAGAAAACAAAAAGGAGGAGACGCCGGATTTATGCCTGACTCTGTCTCTAATTTGCCCTGTCACCTTGGGCAAATTGCTTTACCTCTCAGTGTTTCTGTTTCTCCATCTCTAACACATGCATAATTATAGTTCCTTTTCTCTGAAAAATGCTTTGAAATCTATGTACAAAATGCGGCGTGAAAGAGGAAGCTGTCATTATTGCACACTTGTAAAATGTTAGGATGAGGCAGACAATAAGCAGCAAGCATCTGAGATGTCATGCATGTGAAGTGTTGTGTTTTAAGAGGAACATGACCTTATTGTAATAATGATTTTAAAAAAAGGATACTCCTACAGAACTTGGCAAAAGTTCAGTTTCTGTTTCCACAGTGGAATGCTGAGAGAAAAATCTAAATCAATTCTCACTTCTAGGAACATTACACCTTCCTGGAAACAGCAAATCCCCCAGAGGTTTCTCGCTGGAAAATGACATAATATGGCAATTTCCTGCTTTTCTCTCACCTGGGTACATAAAATCTCTCATTTTGCAGCCTTTGAGTACTTACATTATACTCAATAGGTCTAAATACTCATCCTCTCTCGCTGTCTTTGAAAACTAAAACTCAACAAAGCTTACAAAGATTGGGTTTTCTTCATGTGCAGGTAAGCTTGAACAGATTGATGCAAAGTTGTGTTTTCCAGAGGTTGGCTTCACTCATGCTGGAGCCTTGTACTTGTTTTGATACTTCAGCGAACAAAATGAAAGAAGTGCTTGTACTTACCCCGCTTCTACAGTGTGGCTCATTGAGGGGCCTTCCTCAATGAGGAGGATCGTAAAGGGCATGCCAGTGAATTAATTTTCCCTTGGAGTTTAGAGCAAATAATTTTTCACAGGCTCTACTCAGGTAGACAGCAGCTGCTGGGCTGCGAGAAGTGCAGGATGGAGCTGCCTTGGCTTTCCTGCCTCTGCTTCTGCTGCCATAATCCATGTACTTTCTCTCTCAGCCTGAAGACCTCTCAAGTGATGGCAACACTCTTGAGATGATATACTGAGGACTCTTATAAGGTTGAAAACTAAGACAAAGTTGCAAAAGCTTTCAGGAATTATGTTGTCTGTATGAAGAAGTGAAGTTACTGCTTTTTTCCCTCTGCACCCCTTTTCTGCAGGACAGTTCTCAATACTAATTTGTTTATCCACTGTCCAGCTTAGACTAAAATCCTGGGTATTTCTTAATATGGGCGATAGCCCAGAGATTAAGCTGGGCAATGCTGAACTGAAGATAAGTGGCTGTGGGGAAATAGCTTTTTTGTGAAATGTCCCTTGATTACACGTTAGTACTGGCACATTCTGAAAGCTTACTTGAGTCTTGAAACATAATTCTCGACATGACTTGACATGGCCAGCCAGGTTTATTACAGACCAGGAGAATGGTAAATGTGTAACCTCCTCACTTCTTACTCCATAATCCATTAACTTCAGAGCCATGTTCTAAGATGTCCTAAGGTTACTACACTGACGATTTATAGTAAGAAATGAATCACTTAGAGCTGCAAGCTCAGAAACCCTTGGAAGTGCCTTTACAGAAGGGTGTGCGCATTTATTTGTATTGTCTGAATACATACAGTTGCAGTAGATGACTTCTCAATAATCACATTCTTACGACATTAGCAACCTCATACTGGGTATCAGATTAGTATGGTCTGATTTGAATTTCAGTGGAAAGGACTGTTATGAAAAAAGAAAGGCTTGTAGAGAGATAATATAAAGATTGCACAAGAAATCCTTTAAATTTTTTTTTTTCTCTTTCTGTGTTGAGCTGTAATTCTGCCTGTGGATGAAACAGGTCAGGAATTAGAGCTGTTACCCAGTATTTGGAAATGGAAGGCACAGTGTGAGCTGATTCCAACTTTTTACAGCAGAGAAAAATAGCAGTTGAATCTAGACTTTTTGGTGCTAGTGATTAATTTGGTTGAGGGAATGCATTTGGTTAAACATCAAATCCTAAAAACCTGAAAACTGTCTAATGAGCTAAGAGAACCAGTGCTGTCAACTGCAGCAAAAACACTAGGAAGAATCAAGTTTACATGCAAGACCACTCTATTGTAATCATGAAATTAAAGTTTGAAGTGATAGCAGCCATTTATGTCTTTGGACAAACTCCAAACATTCAAACTAATGCATACATTTTTATGTGAGTTATTGCAAAGAGCGTTCAAATGACAAACATCCCATAATTGTGGTGCTTGATCTTCCAAGAAGCTCATATCTATAATTATAATCATTGTCTGAAAAAACAGTGCAGGTTTACAATAACTGTGCAATTGATGCTTGCCTTCTGTCACCAAAGTGACAAAATAACCAAGTCATGCTCGCATCTGCTTCCTTATAATGCTACATTTGTCCTCACCCCAATACTGGCCATAACCTACAATTATGTGTCATCAGCTTTCTGTGGAACTGAGCAAAGGTTGTCCAAATCAAGGCTGATTTGGGAATATGCCAAGAGCCTGAGGGTGAACCCTAACTGGTGTAAAATGGAGCAGGTTTAAGCAATTGTTTCTTTAAACAGCACAGGTTTCCCACTTCAGGTAATAACTCTGTTACCGAGTGCAATGTGAAGATGAAATCCTAAATATATTGGTCCACAGAGGCATATGATGGTGTCATCCAGACCATTTGGGCAATCTTTGCTTTTCTGTTCTAACTGAAGGACCCTAAAATGCTTAATTCAGCAGAATAGTGTTTGTTTGAAAAAGGCTTTCAAGTATTACTGCAAAGGATCTGCTGCTTGCACAGCAAGTGCTACAGGACGGGGGCAAAGGGAGGAAAGGGAACCAGTGCTCTCTTTGGAAGCTCACTTGGGGAGAAACAGTGCTCAAACTGCTGCCTCAACCTGGAAGCAGCGAGCTGTGAGGTTATAAAACACGAAGATGCAAAGTGTGGCATTAGCGGAGCACACATCCACAGCAACCACGTGCAAGTGAGAGGCACAACGCACACTGGACGCAGAGCTGCTGTGTGCAAAAGGCTTCAGGAAGCATTATCTTGTTGCATCCGTGTGTTTAGAGTGAGAGGCTGCTTCCTCGCACTGAGTTTTGGACACCTGCGGTGTAGATCCCTGTATGTGAGGTGGTCAGCCCAGGCTATCTCCACAGTCAGTGGAGAGAACTAGGCACGCTGAGGACATAAGTCATCTGAGCTGTTCCAGACATCTCTTTTAGGAGGGGATGAACCATTCCCTAGACCCATTGTGCACTGACTCGCTGTCTGTTGTCCATAAAGGGGACCTACTGTGACCAGCTCTGAGGTGAACCTCTACATTTACTAAGATGAATTCTGCTTTTCAGACACTGCACAAACCCAAATAGGTTGCATTTACTTTTCTCACTGCACTTCTCCATTCCTTTCCTCAGTCAGGGTGATGAATAGTTTCCACTAAGTTGTGCCCTGCAGATTCTAGGATGACCCTTGGACATACTTCATCCTCCTGAGACCTACTACTTGGAACCTAAAAAGCAAGAGGAGCCACAAGGCAATACACAGCAATACCACTGCTGAACATGTCACTGCCTAGAAGCAAAAGGGGTCTTGTGTGGAACACTTGAAATTTATCCTAGAACAAGGTTTCCTGAAGACAATATAAAACAGTTGTAAAGTTTGTGGGTTTTTTTAGTTTAAATTAAACAGTGACTCAACATTTTGATTTCTCAAGATCACAAATCAAAAGTGATCACATTTTTTTATGGCAAAATCTAATTCAAGCATCCACTGGCAGGATAATTTCTGTGTGACATGTATCTGCTGTCAGACACAGTGCGGATTTCTGCAGAGCAAACAGCAGTAAGATAACTTGGCACGCTGACTACTTCATCTGGAGTCATTTCAAGGAATGCAGCTTTAAATACTTGCCCATTCAACACTACTATCGAAGTTTTTCCTCCTAAACCGCCAATTCCTTTAGATTACTGAGCAGAAAACCCATCAGGGTGAAAAGAACATGAGAGTGAAATGAGCCTGCCAAGCTGCTGCGGAAACCTGAAGGGATCCAGGGACAAAAGGCTACGAGGAAGCCATGTGCTTTCCCACTCTCTTTGAGGGTGATGCAATGTGCTGTTAATCCAGCACTGTGTTTTTTTTTTCTAGCTTCAGCTCAAGGGATCAACAAACACACCTGAAGGCATGAGGGATGTGTTTAAACAAAGGAGATGTGAACAGATTCAAACCTCAGACCTAAAACCAGGCAAACAAGAGGACTGCGTAAGGCAAAAAGGAGGCAGTTGCAGTAATTGCAAGGGCAAAACGGTGCAGAATAATGAATCCAGTAATAAATTGCTGCCAGCGCACACAGATTTCCAGTTAAGTCTGTGTGCTGTTCCACTGCCTAATGCCGCCTGTTGAGAGGGGCATAATCTGGAAGATTGTTTTTTAAGTATTAAGTCCTCTTTCCGATTTGTTTTCTCTCTGTACTTGGTGGTATTGTGGTGTGAGTTTCTGGTTGATGGGCTGGTGAACCAAGAGGGCTGATGCTCCGCGAGTCTCCTTCTGCTATACACTCGCACTTGCAGCAGGTCCCCTCATAGCCCTACTGCTCGGCTTCGTTACTTGTGACTTTGAATCCATATTCAGGATTTCCTGGGGTTCATCTGGCCTTTACAGATGAAGGTGCACTCAGATGCTTGGTGGGCAGACATCGCTCAGGTCTGTAGCTGTTTGCTTTGCCAGTACTGAATTATACTAGTCCTCTATGGATAAAAGAAAGTCAGATGTAAACTGCGAAAGTCCCGTGTTAGAGTCAGAAAATCATACTCTGCAGGTTAAGACTGTTCTTGCTGAAAAAGGTAGTGAAAGGTAGATATCCAAGTATCAGCCCTGGAACTCTTTATAAAGACAAATAAAGGCAATACATAAGCTCCTTTCTAATGCTCCTACATTAAACAGAAAAGGAAGGACTGCATTCGTTGCTTCCATTCAGAATGTATTAATAGAGAACGAGGTCTCCACCACTGATTGTGCTTGGACCATTTTCCACAGTTAACCTCTGTGGATCACCCTAAAACAAAGGAGTCAGGAAGCCCAATTAAACTCAAGAAGGGAGGATAGCTGGAGAAAAGAGGGCATGGATAGTTCCCTTGGTCGTGGAAACCCTCAGTGAGGTGTCCTCCTCAGACCCCATGTGCAGCTACTCCCACCACTTAGAGCACCTAAGTGTACATCAGGGGCCAGAAGCCTCGTCGAGCAGTGCTGGGTTAAGGGAAAGCAAAGCTGGCTTAGAAACACTGTTGTACACATCTTCCTCTGACTGCTTGTCATTTTATCTGATTTTCTGGATTTTCATCTATTTTTCAACTACAATCAGCATAAACTGGCACTTCCTCACCTTTAGTGCTGAAAATTATTTTTGTCAGGAACAAAAAAACCAAAAAGGTATAATAATGAGAGGAAGAGCATAGTCTTGCCTATTAGTCAGTGCATGTAGCCACGTTCTTTTAGAAAGCAGTAATTAAGCACAAATAGATTAGATAATTCTAATATTTTCTGGAAATGATAGGTTAAAACTAGAGGGCACACTGAGGGTAGTAAATATGCAGGAGATCCCTAGTATGATGGTATATATATGATGTGAAAAAAGGAGATTATTCCAAGGGGGAAAAAAAACCCCAACCACAAATGCTTATTTAAAAAAAAATCATGAAACTGATCATTTAGGGTGTAGGAGGTTGCTCAGAGTTAGTTGGAGGGTTTAATTACACTGCATTTCTTGGATGAGTAAGCTTCTTGACTTCTTTTCAAGGTGCTGACCAGAGGACATGTGTAAGCTTCTCTGTATTTAGTAAATACCTTAGGGTAGACGAATTCCAAATGACAGCCACATGGTTTCATGCAGCAAAATGGTAACTTGTCATCGCCATCAAGTTATCATCACACAAAATGTCAACAAAGAAATGGCTATGTTGCTGGCAAGTGAGTATGACACCTTAATGACATGGAGTGTCATTTTGCTTATTTTCCGAGGGTTTAAGCCTCAGAAGTGTGACTCCTTCCTAACTTAGTTTTAAATCCCATCATTTCTTTTGTCTTGATGCCCATTTTCACAATCACAACTCCTGCACAGCCACTACAAGCAGACAGCCCTGATTAACTATATCTTCAAATTTTAAGACCTAATGCAGAAGGAACTGGGCACCAAAGGAGACTGAACAGGAAAAAGGCTCTGCGGAGGCAACCCAAATTTAGGCAATCTCTGATTAAAACTTCAACTCTGCTAGGTTATTGGTGCCATGTCCAACAGTTGAAGTGAATTTGGAGCTCCAAATGCATTAAGCTTTACACTTAAAGAAGGAGTTAGAAATGCCCCTGTGTGACTCCATTCTGGACTAGGGAACCAGATGTGTCCACGCAGACCAGCAAAGAAAACGTCCCCCACTCAGACGGCAAGACGACGAGGCATCTTCTGTTTAATTGTCTCACTAAGAACTGCGCAAACCGTTGGTGTGGCTTCAAAAATCAGGTAAGCGTTCAGTTAGGTATTTGTTATACTTCGATGAAAGGAAGTGACATCGTGGGTACAAATTAGCTTAAAGAAGGATAGCAAGAAACTATTTTTAACACTGCATAGGATCAGTATTTCAAGAATATGATTTTTGGATGTACATTCGCTGAATTTAATCAGTCTTCACTTAAGTTCATTACATATAGATGCTGCTTCATCTTATGCACAAGACTCCAGCTTTCTGACATCTAAGTGCAATATGCTTAATAACTCAGCACTTTGAAGTACTGTATCTATTGATGTCTTTGCAGCTAGCCATAGACCTGCGTTTTTAAGAATTCTTTTGTATTTCCAAATACTGTCTGCACCAGGGGATGACATCTAGCTTATTATCCACTCTGCTACTGATTTCTTTGGCATCTGTGTTTTCCTTGCTGGTGATCAGGAAGTTTGATCAAAGATGCAAATAAAAAATACAGTCTAGGCTCAAATTTTTTTTCTTCATTCAGGTAACTTAGATGTAAAAGTTCAATATGCTGTACAATAGAAGAGGTTGTTCTAGAAGGTGTCTAAGATGATTAAGTAAACATGACTGTTTAAAAGAGAAATTTTTAATGCTTGAACTGACATTAACTTTCAAAAGGTGAAATATTTATTCACATAGCTATTCAATTTAACTTCACTAACAAAATAATTCCAATTCAGTTTCTTACAATTATCATACTGGTTTTATGGTAGCGTCCTTTGACTGAAGAAAGTAAGAAAAGCTATGGTTCTATTTTTTACACTACTTTATGCATATATACAGTTCTAATATTACACTTCAAATTATCAAAAAAAGTCATACCTTCATGGCTTATCAAAGGAGGTCTGTGATATAATGCCAACATATACCCCTCAGTATTTCTGCTGTTAATTACCCTGATCTTATAAATCTACACCAAGGCCAAGATTTAAAGTCTTGTTCTTGATGAAGTCACACACACCGGCATGGAGAGTGAAGGCATTAGCGAGTGTGGGTCTTACAACTGTATTATGAAAATCTGTGTGAACACTAAATTTCGGGAGCTAACAGAATACCATTATGGCAGAAGATGTTAGTGTTTCCTGGGAAACAATTCAAACCTGGTTATTATCTGCACAAGGATACCTTTCTGCCGTTGAAGAGAGTGCCTCAGAAAGAAACCACAAATATAACATTGAAGAGTTTGAAATACATTGTCTTAAGGTGCTTTCTTGCAATGTGCTCATCATCTTAAAAGTACTTAGTATTGCAAACTTTCTTCAGAATCACAAATGTAGGAAAATTTTGTTATTTTGGGTAGGTCTATGGGATGCTCCAAGTGATGCCTTTAGTTACTCCTTTCGAACAGTATGATTTTTTTGTGACTTTGTAGAACTGCTTTAACCTTCATTAGCAATGCTGCCACTGACATGCAAATGAAAAGAATAGGCTTTTGCTCAGTTTGTTACACTAGTTTTGTAAGAGCTACCAGGAATTAAAATCAGACTTTAGTTTTCAGACAGGCACATAAAACTTGTCTGCTCATCACGCACAGTGCATCGGCTGATTTAAGCATTAAGCGTAAATGCTCAACCCAAAGACAGCCAGAAGTGCAACCAAAGATGATTGCAGCACGAGGCATTGCCGGGACATGATGAAGACAGAGGTTTTAGGCTTTTCATAAGTATAAATGAAGCAGACTGTCAGGGTGAGGAAACACAGAACAACACTTGCCTACTTGTAAACGCAGAGGGGGGTGTTTTCATGTTTTAAAGTGTAATCTTACCTGTATAATTCCTCTAAATAAAAAGATTTATAAAATTCAAGCCAGAAAATTGTTAAGTCATTAATTCTAACCAAATAGCTGATAACATAGGTTAATCTGTGAGCTGATGGAAGTGTTTCGTTACTCTGTCTTTGATAACTTTCAGCACCTTGTTCTTACTGTGACAATGCTGATGTTCTGTTATTTTTTTTTTAATTATTATTTGGGGTTTTATTATTATTTTTTAATTATTTTATTATTTAATTCATTTGTGCTTTGTAGTCTGACCTTTTTTGAAATGCCCTTAAGGACCAGGTGCAGTTTGTAATTGAGTGAGTCTGAAAAACAGAAGTGGAATGGTGGTCCACTGGTAATTCAGTAAATGAATGAGATAAAGTAATTAACAGGAAATTGATCCTATTCTTATTTATCATGTATTGTATGCCTTGAGAAAAAGGGATCTCTTTCTGTGTTTGCTGCTGAATGTAAGTACCAGTGATTACTGCAGTCTAAGCCCAGTCCTGTGTAGCAAAGGCTTTAGAAAGAAGTGTGAACTACCACTGTGTGTTGGGCATTTCTGCTTTTAAGCCCAGATATTCTGTTCAGTGACTTACATCAACGTAATATTTGTTCCATTAACAATTTTTACAGAGTAATTGAAAACCAGACATAAATAGGGAACTCATCTGATACCCTGTCTTTGAGCAAAGAGACGCTAAACACAAAAAAAACCCCAAACGCTTTTATAGGATGCTTTGGAAACCTTATTTAATCAGTCAGTGGTAACTCAGCATATAATGTCATTCAACAGCTAATGATGTAAGCAGATGCAACTTTTGCTAGTGTGAGTCAGCTTCATATTCATGATGCATCTTCATTAGCATTTTAGTCCAGATCAAGAGGGCGTGCTGAAGTGACTGTCCCAGTTCCTGTGCTTTGGTCTGGTCTAAGAAACTGTGAATTACATCAAACTCCTGACACAAATATGCATTCAGCCCATGGAGTAAAGAAATCCCTGAGAAAGACAGAGTGTGGGTGCATTCTTGAGCGGCTCCTATTCCTCTGCAGTGATTGCTGATGGAGACGTGGCCTCAGAGTGCTCAGCGCTACCCCGTCAGAAAAATGTTGGGGTTTTTTTTAGTGATCAAAACACATTGCCTCCAAGAGAATATATTCCATAAAAATAAAATGTTTGGGGGAACAGGCCATATATTTGGAGGGAAGGGATGGGAGAATAATGGAGACAATTCAGTACTGTGGAATTGACTGGGATGTGGAGGTTGGGGGCTTTTGTGATTGACTTGGTTCCAATCTCTTATGAGATTTTAGCTTTTGGTATATATTATGCTATTTATTATACTAAAAGTATTTTAACATTATCAAAAATGTATGTCAAAGTTATTTTTCTGTTTCCAAATGAGAATTTTGCATCTAAATTAAAAAAAATAAAATCAAGTTTTCATCTAAATCCGTGCTAAAACTCCCACACTTTTGAAATATCAGAATTTCTTATGGGACTAAATTTCATTTTCCAGAAAGTTCTCTTCTTAAACTATTGCTGAACTGGCACTAGTATACCAGATATGGCTGAGCACAGGTTTCATAACAAGACTGTGTAGTCCAATTCATTTCAGTAGCTGCTGCTACCTAGAAATATTTGTCTACTGTGAGTTGTTATTTTCCAGGAAAAGGCAGCAGAAAATTAACCCGTACATCCGAATTTGTGGTAAATGCCCGAGGAGCCTCACTTTTGCTCCCATTAGCTTGTTCTTCTATAACAAATGACACAGTGCTCTGTATTCATGAAGTTTTGTGCATTTGCAAAGAGTCAAAGGAAAGCAAATTTCTTTCTAGTGGTGCCAGGCTCTGCCCCTTCTGAGGAAGCGTGTTGCTGAGCTTGCAGAAGAGCAAATATTTCCTTCCTTTCCTCACCTCATGCCCTGCTACCACTCATACCGTTTGGGCTCCTCCCAAGCTAAAAAAGGACAATCAATCATTTCTCTTCTCAGCCTGAAAGAGGTGGCATTAAAAACATTAACATGAAGGTGTGTGAATCTTGGAGAGCATGGAGCAAACCTGCTCTGCCAATGCAGTGGAAAGATTTATAGTTTCTAATTTATTTAGGTTGCACCACTTTTAATGTGGTAAAAAAGATACTGTTTTTTTAAATCCTGCTACTGCTGTTCCCAGGCAGGAATAAGTAGACACGATAATGCTTTTTTTAGGATAGTTGAATAACAGTGTGCACAATGAAGTTTGTACTTATACAGACAGTTGAATAATCATCTTGGTACAAAATCTCTGTACAAGGTTTTGGGCATTTTTGTGGGGCAGCTTGAGTGAGGAATGGGCTTTGCATTCGACCCTAGTTACAGCCATTGGTCTGCAAGCGTGCTGGTTTTATTGGGCACTGTCGTATCTCAGTTTCTGTGCAACTTCTCCCTCTTGCCACCATGCAGGCAGGTTAACAGTTCCAGTGGAACAAAACCCTCCTGTGATTTCAGCTTGAACACTGAGGAAGAGATGGTGAGAGGGGTCCCTGCAAGGAAGCAAGGACCAGAGGGGGAAAAGATGCTCAGGATTAGGGCAGTGATGCTCAGCTGAACGGTTCATGCAAAGGCAACCCAAGAGAAACTGGAGCATGTTTTTTATCACTCTACCATGAGCTGTGGCAGCTCAGGCTTGATCTCATGAGCACATGAGATGCAATGGCATGGTCAGAGCTGGAGAGGGACTGACTCAGCCTCCAGGTCAGCAGGGGTGGAAGTGCCGGGGCTGACCTCCTGCAGCCATTTGGGTAACCCAAAGGCAACAACCTTGTTTGGGTAATGCCAAGGCTTTCAAACAGTTTCTTAATCTGTGGGCAGCCACCCTGCTGCGTCAGGTTATTAAAGAGAGAGAGGCATCTTCTCCAGGAATGGCCACCTTCCTTTTCTCCTGGTTCAGTGTCAGCAGCTCCTTTTCCTGCCTTGTCTGAGGCATGGAGAAAAAAAAAAATCTCTCTATAAAGCTGCTGTTTATACTGGTGGGGAAAAGAGAAGGTTGATATATTAACAACAAATTAAAGAACTTCCTGAAGGTCATGTTAAAACATGCTTCCTGACACCGACTTCAATTAGTGAATGGAGTCTCAGATTACTTTGGAAATTTGCCCGTGTCTAAGAGCCTTCTCTTAACCCTTGGCTTGACTAGTTCTCAAAAATCAAATTGCAAACGATTAAAATCAGTTTACCAATGCTGTGTGAGAAGCAAATGTTACTTCTAACTCTTGCTAAAAAACAGCCAACCAAAACGCCCCGTGACTCAGTTATTTGTGAATTGGTCTAATTTTCCTGTGAAAACTACAAAGAAACTTTCAAATTGCTTGTATGCCTCAGCAAATGCATTTTTAACCAGCTAAGCCCTATTTTTGGAATGAGCTCTCATGGGCACATAACCAGCCAGTCCTTGTCATTTTTACGTTTTTCATTTTGTCTGGGTTTGGGGGAAATATGTGTCATTTGTAAATTAGCTTATTATAGCCTTGTGTTGAGCTCATATGGGGAGCATCACTGATATAAATTAGATTCCTTCATTATTTTAAATTGTAGCCCTAACAGAGGAGCTAGTAGCTAAATACACAATTATATACTCATAATAACATGACTCTGACCAAAGGGCACTGGGGAGATGCAAGATGCTGAGTGAGCCAACTGGTCAAGCAACAACAAAAGTCCTTTGTACAGCCAGTCATTTTCCCCAGGGCTTCCTTGAAACCTGAAGAGCACTGTTTACATTAGAAAAGCTTCTTACAAAGAAATCCCAGGCTGGGTTATGACCACTGGTTAGCCATTAGGTGAGGATTTCTCCCTCCCTTCACAGCTCCCGTGGTACCTGGCAGCCTTGGCTTTGCTCTGAATATCAGGCTGGCCTTTAGATGCCAGCTATTGTCCATGATGCCCGCCTATCCCTGTGTACAGGAAAATATATGACTATGACTCTGCAAGGACTGATGATTTTCCAATAAAGTATTATACCCGGTTCCTGGGACTTTGGGTTAAATTTTACAATGCTGTTTTTAAGGAGATCTGGGATGATTCTGCTCTGAGAAACAGGAAGCTGAATGCAAGCAGCCAAAAGCACTTGGTACTTACTAGGCACCCTGAAGGATAGGTCCTGCTTGGAAAAGTCTCATGAACCGAGAGTTAATCACTCAAAGAAAAGGGGAATGATAGCAACAAGATGTAGGTCTTGCTCTGGAAGAGCAGATTAGGGATGGATCATTTGCAAATGCCATCCAGCTGGCAGCAATTCTCTCCCTCTTCGTAATAAAATACACTTAGTATTTGCTGTCAGCATGAATACAGTTTAAGATTATGTATAGGCTGGACTTGCAAAGCTTGTCTTTTCCAGAGGAGTGGAATTTCTTAGCTTGTCTTCATTGCACATTAAGAAGTATGATACACAGCCATCAATATATACTGCAGTACAGGATAGGGTCAGACATCCATCACATTTGTTATTGAGGTAGGTAAAGAAATTCTTTATTCCAAAGCTTCATTTCATCAGCATTATAAGACATTTCTGATTTATGAGAAGTCTCATAACATATCTATACACGTGCATTTATATATATTGTTCTTAAAATATGTCTCATAAAAAAAGTTGGTGATGAACTCAACTCATTAAGAACTGCAAACCTCCACACTACTGCACATTTAAGGAAGGAGACCACAGAACAGGAGCTCAGGTTTTACTCATGCTGTGCTTAAACTACTCCTCAGTTAGAGCAATGCAAGGGAGATTAAAACAAGAGCCCAAATTGTCACAGATTCATTGTCCACTGTAAGAGGAAGAAGAGGATTGTAACTTGCCCTCCCATTTCATTCCTCCCTCTTCCTATCAGGCAGAAAAACTGACCTATGCAAGTGCTTCTGTACCCCACAAAAGGATAATACAGGCTCCATCCACTGAGCTCCTTGTGAGAGATCCTACCCTCTGGGTCTGCTCCAGCCTGGGGGAACAGCCCGCAGCAAAGGATGTGGGGATGTGTTTAATTTGCGTGACCTACTCCTTTGTGACTAGAAAAACAGGCCAAAAATAATTTCCTCAGGGTCTTTCCATTGATTCTTACTTGAAGGTGCTGTAAAAATACAATACAAGAAATAGAAATATTCAGGCACCACTCACAGATCCACTTCCGAATAGTGTGAAGAAGAGGGGAAATAAAAGTGCCCCAAAAGTGGGGGCATGGGTGATTACACATATATCCAAAGTACCAGTATTAAAAAGAAAGGAAAGAAAAGGAGAACCTAAGCTGAGTAGTGCTCGGCTGCAACACACAGCAACCACAGCGTATTTCACATATAAATCTATGAGGAAATGCATCTTCTTCTCAAATTCCCTAGCTGGCACATTGTCAGAGGCCACTGTTTCCTTCACTGCTTATTCAGCATAAGAGTCAGTAACATCATCGTTTTTCTCAGCAGTTACACGCACGTATTTCCGAAAGATTTTCCGGTGTTTAGCAGGATGCTTTGGGACACTCTGACCTTGAAAGAGAAGGTCTACGCGCACCTATCTATCAGTCAGGGGCATCTTTTAATTGGGGTGAAAGAAACACCTGCTGTGTGAAAACAGGCTGTTCAGATATTGATTATTCCTCTCCACCATGAGGTAAGACCAAGGGCATCTTCCATAAGGCTGTGTCGCAGGGACCTGTGGAAGATTTGGTCCCGTAGCACATCTCCACCTCACACCTGGGGGAAGGGGTTAGGATGTCAATTGTCAGTCACGCTGAGGAGCTGAGAGCTAGAGGGCACGGATTCCCATCACCCTGTGTCAGTTTAAAGGGATATACTACATAGTTGCAAAGGATATGAAATCAGATGCAATAGGAAAAGGGAAGGCTGATTATCTATGGACCTTCTAGAAGGCCGTGCTGTGCCATTGCCTCGGGGAAGGAGGATAAGGCTTCTTGGGACACCACGTGCACTGGATCATGCTTGCTGTGTCCTTGCTTATAATCAGAACCAGTTAACCATTTTTTTTCCCCTTCAGCAGTAAAACTGGGGGAAGAATCAAGAGCAAAGAAAGTCTTTTGGCTCAGATCAAGCCAGATTAAGTTATTACAGCTTTCTTGTCAAAATAGGGGGAAAAAATTGTTCTGGACTACAGAAGAATTCAGTCATGTTTATTGATAGCGATGGCCAAAATTATATTGTCATGCATTTTATGTATCGGCATGTAAGGACATAGCACATTCTCCTGTTCATTATCAGTCAACCCTCTGACTCAGTAAAACCCAGAGGAATTAGATTAATCCACTTCCCCTGCTATTTTGGGGGACAGCTGATGTTTGATCACAAAGTGCTCAGAGGTGCATGGTGACCCTAAGCAGAGGAAATCAAGAAAACAGGTCTCTTGGTGCCCTGACCGGAATAGTTATGCAAGAAGCAGGCACAAACCACTTCATTATCTAGGGAAGGCACAGTCACCAGGGAAGTGAAAGGTGGGGAGCTGGAGGCAAGAAGAGGCACTGCCAGGGACATGAATGTGCGATGCCACGTGGCAGCAGAAGGAAGCCAACCAGAGGCATCTCATCAGAGACGTGAGATGAGAAACTCTCTCGAGGTGACTTGGCTGAGGTGTGATCAGCAAAACTGCGTGGAGGTCTGGGCATTCCTCTTCTAGAAAGCAAATCTTGAGCCAGAGGGAGGTCAAGTGGTACGAGTAATGATCTCTGAGATGGGAAGAATGATTTGAAGAAAACTAAGAATGCTTGAGTAAGCTGTAGGGAATTTCTGGGACAAGATTATTTGAAGGGTGAAAAGGCAAAAAAGGGAGACAAATCACTTAAGGCAGAGGAAGTAGTATGACTAGGATCATCGTGTATTTGTACAGCACTTGAAGGTGGCTCAGAAATTTTATAAAACAAATAAAAGTCCATAGTCTGAGACCCTTACAATCTTGTCAGAGGCATGACAGCGTGCGTGACTTAAAGAGCGGAAAGAAAGAAAATGGAGGTTGAGGGATGTAATAAAAAGTAATGTGTTGAAACTAAGATAGGACAAACTTAAACTGAACATTAAAATTCAAATAGATCATTAGGGCCATAGCAAAATCTCCCAAGAAAATGGATGAAATACTCCAGTTATTACACCTAAGCAAAATGCCATATACACTATCTCCTGGGAAATGAATGATCTCTCCCTGGACGAGTTGACAGGCTGTTTCATGAGACGAAGGAACACGGATGGGGTCTCAGCAAGGAGCATGCAGAAACAATGCAAATGGCAGAACACTGGACACAAGCATCAGCCTTTGCAGGCGTTGTTTCCTTTGTCCACAGAAAATGCAAAATGACAACTGATGTCATATAAAGCCCCGTCACACCAGTGATATATCACTAGAATGGGGTTTTCATAAATACCAAGAGTATTTTTGGAAGCTCCATTTCTCTTGTATGAAGCGTAAGGGCTGGGACTGTATTCCAATTTCCAGAGAGAAATATGGGCTTGATTCTATGCCATCTTGCTCCCCAGTAAATCATTTAATACCATTAAGTCTGTAATACAATTCTATGTCACAACAGTACCATCACACTTCATAATAAAATCATCATAGAATAATAGAATGGTTTGGTTGGAAGGGACCTTAAAGACCATCTCGTTCCAACCCCCCTGCCGTGGGCAGGGACACCTTCCACCAGACCAGGTTGCTCAAAGCCCCATCCAACCTGGCCTTGAACACTTCCAGGGATGGGGCATCCACAGCTTCTCTGGGAAACCTCTTCCAGTGCCTCACCATCCTCACCGTGAAGAATTTCTTCCTAACATCTAATCTAAATCTTCCCTCTTCCAGTTTAAAGCCATTGCCCCTTGTCCTATCACTCCATGCCCTTGTAAAAAGTCCCTCCCCAGCTTTCTTGTAGGCCCCTTTTGGGTTCTGGAAGGCTGCTATAAGGTCTCCCCACTATAAAGCCTTACTTTACACTGTTCAAGAGACAACCTAGGGTACAAAATAGCTGATTGTATTATCATTCTTCTCTAAGATTTAAATATTGGATGCACACAAGACCAGACATCTTATGGCAATTTTATGCCAGGAAGTCCACTGGAGTCATTACCAATTATACAGGAGTTAGATCAGGATCAGCTCTCAGGGCAATTTTATTGATTTCCTCATTCTATTTCAGATTCCTGACACTCGTTCCTCACTGGCTTAGCAACAGTGAAAGTAATGGTCAGCGTTAATACCTAGAAAAGTTGGGGCAGAAAGAGAGAGAGACTTCCCTCACATTCAGCACAGCAAGGTGCCTCTGGGAGTGAAGTGGACAACAACTTCATTGTTAGGTACAATCAGGAAGTTTGCAAAATATATCATCTTTCAAACAAAATTTCATTATTGTGCTTTCCAAATCATATTCCACCAGTAAACACATTTCTGAAGGACGTGATGCGTCATCCACAATTTTGCTTCCATACAGCAACT
>NW_009603278.1:28276-51228 GCF_000690535.1 Cariama cristata
GCTTAGGACTCTAGGAACTGATATTCCAGAACTGACTGAATGGTCCCAGTAGCAAAGGATGTTTTTTCCAGTGTGACTGAGCCTGAACATGCTTGCTTTTGAATAGATAAAATAAATAGAACAGATAAAGTTTGCCATCTAGAGGAACTGTACAGAAATCCACTTTTCTTTCTACCAAATCTGTTCTTACAGTTACTCATGTGAGCATGAGCAGGCCAACAAAAGCAGGCAATGCATTTTGTTATTACTCATAACTAGCCAGCTACTGAAGAGATTTAAACAAGATGATAAGAAGAATTTCTTCAGTTTGCTCTTTTTTGCCATCCAACTTCTCCCTCTTTTTGCATCCTGTAGAGGGACCCCTGCTCCATCCTGCCCCCACAAATACTGAACAGCAATGTCCCCTTCCTACCCCTTTCTGTGCAATAATGAGAAGGGACACCAGACAGGTGGATCTCTGTCCTGACACTTTGGTGAGGTGGAGTCTGGAGGGGGGACAAGATGCCCCCCCCCCCCGCCCAAGTCCCAGCAAATCTGACTCATCCCATGGTCCAGTGGAGCTGTGTGGATGTTTCACAGGCAAGAGACATGAGCAGCTTCTGTTTTGCAGAACTTGCCACTCCCAGTACTGACACACGATATGAGAGCTTAGGACTCAATTCCCTTGTCTGCTTCAAGGGACTGAAATATCATCTTCTCCAGGGCATCAGCCTCTGCTTTCCACAGAAAGACAGAGTCTTTAGACCATGGGGAAGGTCAAAGGACAAGGACACCCTCTCTCATTCACCTGTGGATAAATGGAAATAATTAAGTGCCATCTCCTGTGTGTTTTTTTTAATCTCAAATAGCAGAGAAAAAAAACCAAAGATGTAAGCAGCTGTCAGAGCCGGATCCGTAACAGGATGGATTCTAGACCACATGGAGTTTATAGATCTTAGCCAAGATCTACTAAGACGTCCGCTCTGAGTAACCTGTCCCCTGAAACAGGTTACTCAGCGGAGAAGAGGGCTGTGAAGTTCCCTACTGCACAGCCCCGTACATCCCCCATGGGGCTTGCTGCCGTCTCTCACCAGCCCTACCATCCCACTTGCCTCCAAGAGGAGATGCAAGCTGACTCAGCTGCAGGCATCAGACCTGGAGACTCTGACAAGACTCCACACCTGGGTGGAGAGGGCAGATGCTAGCAAACGAGAGCAGCAGGGGAAACAGCAGCTTATGGGGCAATTGCTTCAATCAGGAGCATAGGAACAGAAAGGGATCAAGGCCACAAGGTATTGGAGCTGAATATGAAAAATATATGCCAGGAGCATAGGAACAGAAAGGGATCGAGGCCACAGGGTATTGGAGCTGAATATGAAAAATATATGAAATATGAAAATTTCAATATATGAAAAATGCAGTTGATAAAGCAAGGGTAAGATGGTACAGCTGTGGTCTGGTAAAATCTTACAGGCAATTAGCAGTCCCTGGGTAGGACATGCCTCTGCGGTGGAGTCACAGAGCATGTGGCTTGGTACAGCCGATGGGATTTCCAACCATAGCTCTGTGTGCGGGATGGAGTGGAAGGAAGGTGACCACGGTGGGCAGGCACGAATGCATCCAGGCAGCAAGGCCAAGGAAAAACAAGTCTCCTGCTCTGAAAGCGAGCTGCCCTGGCTGTGTGCAATTCAATCGAGGCTGCTGTGCCACTCACCCTCATCAAACATGCAAAGTGACTCCCAGCTACTTTCTCTTGCATAAGAGCGTATTAGGTAAGCACCAGCATACAGCACGATGGTGCAATTGTTTGTCTAAGCACAGCGCTAGGCACAATGTCATTGACACTGTTTGTTAAAATGCCTCAATTCCAGACCTTAGCTTCCTCCTTGAGCACAGATGCTTCAAAAAGATTATGAGAAGAGTGAGCACCACTCTCATTTCACTGGATGGAAAGTAGTATCTCCTTCCAGCTTCAGGCACAGCAGAGTAAAACAGTAAACAGAGATTCACATTAATTTCCATTACATTTGGTAGGGAGGACTTAGGATAATTAAGCAAATAGCTCTGTCCTGCTTCCTTTGAAATCAAAAGGAGGTTTGCCATCTACTGAAATTAAAAACAGAAAAATGTTCACTATGCTTTTGCCTTTTCATGGGCACACTGATATCAGAAGAGTCATGTCTCAGCGGAAGTCAATGAGATGCTGCCAGCTTACACTAAGGATGAACATGACTGATCGTGAGCTGTCATCCCTCAGGCTGATAACGAGATCATCAGTTCAGGGATTCTTCTGAGTTCACTTTTAGGGATCAGTGTGGTTAATTCTCTGAATCGTAATTCTTAACATTGCAATGCCATACCTCAGGATCTATGTTTAACTTCTGAATTACCACTCCTTTGGGCTGGGAAGCTAGCGACAATTAGGTGAGTCGTCCCCAGTTCAGTGCTGGCCTGATACATTACCCACCCTGCTGTACCCTATTGTTTAATAATACCTCGTTCCTCTTAATAAGACTCATTTATCTTTCTTTCAAGTTTCATACTATTTCCTGCCTTACTGAGATTTATGATGAAAGAAAGAGAAACGCTGCTAATTGATCCCCTTCAGGTGACATTATCTCTTGCGAGAGCATCAATCAGTGGTGGTAAACATCTGTTTGACAAGAATTTTCCTTTTTATATTCCACTTTGGAAATTTTAAGAACAGCTAAAGCTCTGCTGATAAAGGATGAGCAATACATAGCCTTCATCTGAGAAATTACAAGTACAGGGAACATGGTAACAGAAATCTCTCAGATCTCTGGCAGCTTGGTGGCAATTGTAAGATCTAGTTGACCAGACGGGCAAAACCTTTTCATCAAGAGCTGCCTTTTGCACATTAACCTATGTGTGTATAAGCCTCTGAACACAACATCCGCAATAGCCGGCGTGCACGGCTGCATCAGCCTGTGTCAGCACACAGAAGACAAAAGTTTCCAAGTTCAGCTATTTATTGAAAGAGCAAGAAAGGAGCAATCGCCTTGCTCCTTGGCCCACATCAGTTACTTAGACAGAAAAACACAGAGGGAAAAGCAGTGGAACGAATTGACTGTGGCATCCAGCCTTGTGCAGAAGCCGACCAACCACTTTCGTCCTTAATCAAAGTAGTTATTGCTCCTTTCTGGCCCAGGTGGAAAACGATCCTGACTGTCACACAGAGCGAACTGTGTGTTTTAAAGAACAGTTTTCCCTAGGTTCAGGTCTTGAGGGCACTGATGTGCCTCGACTGCCCGGAGCAGCCTCCCAGGGACCCCCACTATTCCTGCCCAGCCCCAGGGATCTGGCCCAGCTCTGTCTGGGTGCCCCATTCAGCACTCCCCTATGCTGCAAGAGGCTGGGGCTGAATAATGCTAGAATTAGGGATCCTTTTTGGTCCCTTCATTGCCTGTCAGGAGTTGTGCAGATATATTTGGCACTGGCCTAGGGCTGAGGGACTGATTTGATAACCTCTCAAGGACTTTCCTCCCTCCATTTTGCTATCCTTTTCTAATATGAAAAGGATCATGATCATCCTTGAGATCAATTGCATTTCCCCACAAATACTGAATTCTTGGGAATCTTCCAAGTCATCTGCTGGAAGAGCCCAGGTTTGTGCAGCTCCTCTGTAGTTCAGCTAGACAATATGCATATGAGGATATTATATCAACAGGAAGAAGAGTCCATAAAAGCAAGAAATGTTGACTGACTTACTAACAACCTCTGTCTGGTTATAAAAGACTTGGCTGCAAGGATACCCTACTGTGGATTCAGATTCACAAACCTCAGCTGCTATGCTAGCAACATTAGCCTATCCCTTGTAATACTTCACAACAGAAAAAAGAAACAAAAAGGTTGGAAATTATTTTGAGCTTTGCAGTCTCAGCAGACAAAGATTTTTCACTCTACAACTTCTTCCCAGTAAAACCATCCTACTGATTCTCATTCTTCATCACCTTGGAATCATGTAGGTTATTCATCACCTGAGCACAGGGATTTCAGAACGATGCTGAGGGATGATTCTTTGCTCCCAAGTGATTATGGTTTTTATACGTGGGTTGCACTGGGAAAAATAAGCATGCCAGGTGCCAGGGAGAGAAAAATCAGGCCGCTCAACAGTTCAGCCCTTATTTCATTCCCTGATTGCCTGAAAATCTGAAAATTGCCTGAAAATGTCCTATTCTGCCTAATTCACGCTTTTTGCATTGTATATGCTAAAGAGAGAAACACAAATGTGCAGTTGTCAACAGCTGTCAACTTTTGCCTGCTGGCAGTGAAAAAGCTGATTAACTGCTTTTGGATGCAGTTAATTTAGTAAATTAGGAAGTGGTACATCTTTGTCTAAACTTTCAGAAGTACTTGGGCTGCATGGATATTTGATTGTTAGACTGTTCAATCAGTCCAATTTTTACTGACTGTTCAGCTCATACTTCTAGAAAATCAGATTTGTTAAGTATCCAAAACTGGGCATACAGAAATAGAAAGGCTTCAGTCACACAGCAGCTTTCTGAATATTGTGAAGATTCATTTAGACCATACTGAGAGAAGCAAATACGATTACCTCCAACCTTCTGGAGGAGACAGGAGTTTACTCAGCAGAGAGGAGTTTAATTCCGCTGCTGACTTTACTCAGACCAAGACTTCAACCACATTCCAGCTTTGCAAAGAATGTATTAAACATGCCCTCCATCCCCAGAACTAGAAAAACAAACTTTTCCTTCATTGAGTCAAAAAGGGAACCAGCCAGTAAGTCCATGGTAATAGACTTTACCCTGAACTCAGTGTAAGGTTTTGTTTAAAACTAAATTTAAAGCCAGTCTTTGAGGAGCAAGACTGGATGTATCCCAGCCAAGTCTCTAAATTGATGGATCCATCCTTATAATAATGTAACATTTTGACCCAGCTTGCCAGAGAAATGATACTTGCATGAACTGCATGGCGCTTCTCACTCATTCACCATGAGCGCGGATGGAGAACGTTGTTCAGCCCTGTAGCTCAGGGGGCGATTTGTTGGGTTCTCCGCTTTAAATCTTCCAGTACTCAGCAAAGGATGTTTGGAGTCACTCATCGTACTTCTCACTGGAGAGGAAGGTTTGAGGATTGCAGCACATGATGTACGAGAAGAGATTGAGGGAGCGGGTTCCTTCAGCCTGGAGAAGAGAGAGCTAAGGGCAGGGTGTACCATTACCTATGGGTAGGGGTTAGAGAGAAGACCAGAGTCTTCTCAAAGGTGCACAGTGAAAGGATAAGAGGCAACAGTCAGAAGCTGAATTTCTGAGAGGATCTAAAGAAAGATTTCTTCACCAGGAGGGTGGAAAAGCACAGGAAGAGGTTGCCCAGAAAGGTTGTTGGAGGTACTCAAAACTCAACTGGATACAGCCCTGAGAAACCTGATCTACCTCTGAAGCTTGGAGTTTCAGCACTAGGGGACCTTCAGAACTCCCTTCAAACACAGTTACCGTGACACTGACAACTTGATAACCAAGAGGCTAACCAGGAATTAATGGACATTAATAGCACTGAAAACAAAATTTCACATGAATGAATTCACGTAAAGCCCATCCTACTAACTTTTTAAATCTTATTAAGTTGCTATTGCATCACAGCATAATTTCTGGCCGATTAGCTGAGGAAACAACTTATTTGTAATGAAGAAGGAATCACAGTGAAGTCCTCATCATTATAGTCTGATGATGCTTGTTCATGCAGCTTTATTTTTAGATAGAAACAAGAAATAACTGAAAACTGGAGGGGAGAGCTCACTTTCAAGGCAGCATTTCCCAATTCACAAGTCCATTCATGAATTTGTAGCCGTAGATCCAGCTGGATTCCGGGGCTCATGGCTCCTACTGCCCTAAGGGCACCAGGGAGTCATAGTCTCTTGTTCTACTGACAGCCTCTTAAGAGGATTCATCTCTCTGCCATTCATGATCACACATCCTCTTTCTGACAGCTGCTTCCACAGAAAATCCAGGTTAAGAAAAGCTGAGTGTATATCAAAATAATGCCAGCATCAAGAGGTCAAAATCCATGATGTTTCTGAACCAGTAAGTCTTGCTACAGCTGGAAAGCTTTTCAGCTTTTCATTGCAAGATTAAAGTCAAAACTTTCCTCTTTCTGAGAATAAGTGTGTCCCTCCATGAGGCCTCCGTTTCCCAATTCTGCATCCCGATATGATTTTAAGGTCCATGATTTAAGATTTGCTTTGTCATGTAACTACTTTGATTAGTAGCTGACAACAACACGATTCAGTGACTTCTGCCCAGGATCCGGCTGTTAGTGGGCTGCAATAACAAGAATTGGTAGGATGAACTATGTTACGGAGCTTCACAAACCTAGAAATTGCTTTTATTTAAATTAATGCATTCTAGAAGGCTTAGATAATTGTATTTACTTTCACTATTCCCTTTTATTTTTATTTTCATATTCTTTCTAAACTGAATTTTGATGGGGTTTTGTGTATAGAGAATCCTGTAGATAGCAAAGTATTCCATAATTTCATTTAAAAAAAAATCCCTTATTTTGCTGTGTTCTGGCACTTGCCATCTGATACCACTTTGCCTCTCAATCTCTACATGTTTCTTGTGGCATAAAGCTTATCACCAGAGACTTCAGAAAAATAACAGCACATACTTAAGAAAGTTTCCTAATATGGGCAGTTTCTGAGAGATATGTGTGCATATGTGAAGGGAATTGTCTTCCAGCAAGCATTCCTCTCCACACATAATGTGGTGCCTGACTCTGCCTCTCCACCGCTGAATCACTCTGGATTTTCCTCCCTTTGACAAATGTCACGGCCATTTTCCCAAAAGACTGATCATGTAATATCACTGTACGGCTAACTCGTAGTCTTTCAACTCAGAAAGTTGTGTCTTCTTTAGGCTCTTTCAAAGCTAAATTCCTCTTACAAAATGGGAATTATAATTTCTAAAAATATTTTGTCGATCAGCATTTTAGGGCTGATGGATGAAATTAGAAGAAATCCAACAGGGGGTATAATGACCCTCCCAATCCAAATGTTCTTATTTGAAGCAGAATATTTATTTAATATGAGTGCAGATAAATATGCTAATTGCAATACCTGACAATCTCATTTAGATCATATATAGCTTCTTAAATACATGATTACTTAGCTTCTTAAATACATGATTGCTGGCTTGTACTGGTTTTGTACTTAGAAAAAAGGTCTGGTAGGAATCCACTTGCATTTTTTCTAATGTTTCATGCATGCCTCTGATACACACAGCTCTCAGTCTTGCTTGACTAATTTAACCACTTGTTTCAGGTTACCCACTCAATGAAATGTCAGATTCTCTCTTCCTCAACATATTCTTCACTTTGCACATAAATAGCTCCAAATTACCATGCCGTGCCATCGGGAAAGACATGTGAGATTGAATGAAGGCCAAATGACTCCATGACGCCAGTACAAGACAACATAAAATAGCACGAGAACTTGACAAAGTACTTCCCTCAGATAAAACCATGCGCAAGTAGTTAACGAAAAGTCCTCCGAGCTTAGCAAGCTAAATTAGCAATGTCTATTGGCTTTTAATTGTTCTAAGAGTCTCTGGCCACAATATACCACTCACCTGCGACAGCACAGGCCAACAGTGGCAGTTTTCAAACAGTGTCCCTGGGACAATTTTTGAGTGGGGCATAGCGGAGCGAGGTGACACGGTGTCTGGAGAGGGACACGGGCCCCCGGTCCGGGTCTGCGCTCCTGGGAGCTGCGCGGAGTTCAGCCAGCGTTTCTGTTGTAAGCTGCTCCTTAGTGTATGATGAAAGAGAGAGGGTATAAAGCTACATTACAAAACTTTATCCTGCACTTCTACATATCTGAGGACTCGTTCTGTTTGCAGGGACAGCAGCTGTTTGGTTGTCAGGGGTACCACTGTGGGTCTGATGCAAAAGATGGGGTGCCACATCCCGTGCTCTGTCAGAAAAACTATGCATGCTTTTTCCTGAGCATTTTCCAAGACTAAAAATAAAATAGTTTAGACTTAGTTTGCTTGAACACAGATATATGAGTAGATGTAAACTTTCCCAGACGAGTGCTTGCAAGCTGTGCCCAGCTCCTGTAGCTTAGGTCTTTTTTTTCTAATTGACTAGACATTACTGAGGAACACCGTAGCTTTTTACAAGTACTGACTGACAGATAAAGCAACTCAGACAAGAACCTTCTCTTTTCAAGTGTATTAAATCATTACAGCGAGCCTCAGATAGCAAGTCAAACACAGAATCTTGCATTCTTGTTCTTTAAAACAGAATTAAAGACAAACCCTTGACATAAGACAAATTCATTTCAGTATTAAAGGGTTTGCTGGAAGAAACTTTTTGAATATGACAGTATATACAAAGGCTCTGAGGATAAGCAACAGTTCAGAGCATTTGGCTGAACCAGTGAAATTACAAATATCTAACACATGACTTACTGGGAATTACATCCATGAATGATGGATACCTCAGAGGCTCTTCTCTATTTGAAGAAGTGAAAAAAATCCAGGGCCTTCTGTAGTCTCCTAGTTTTGTTTTGCTTCGGGACATAATAACTCAGAAACTTTTCAACAGCTTTACCTGATTAATCTATTGTAAGTACCAGAAAACAACAGACTTGACATTAGATCATGGCTGGCTTTTGAAACACAGCCTCACGGAAAACACAAACCCATTCTGAAACCAAACGCTGACTTCACTTCTGGACTGAGGAATCATCTCTGCATTAACAATTCTGGCCAGACCACTTTAATCCAGATGGGACACTTAGCTCTGAAAAACAGCAAAAAGCATGAGATGGGCTCAAAGATGGAATATCCTGGTTATTTAGGAGAAGCTTATGTTGACGTCTAGATTTGCAGTGTGTTGACAAGTTTTGGTTGTGAATCTGGAATAGATCGGCTCACAGAAGAAACTGGGTTTAATGTAGAAATGCACTTAACTATAGGCTATGCATGCGCCATGCAAGGCAAGAGGCTCTTCATCTGAGATGAATGTAATTTCAAATTTGCCATGAAACTGCTGTACTAAATCTAATTCCCTGATTTCTCACATTTCGTCTTACTTGGTGGGTATTTGAGACACCTCTTCACAATTTTCAGTGGCAAATGCTACAACACACATATTTTTGTTTGTCTCCTTTCCCCATCTTGCCTTTGTCATGGTCTGTTCCCCAACAGCACAATTCTGGAATATCACCTTTCCAGGATGACTTCACAGTGCCAGCAGAAAAATGACTAACTTATTCTGTGACACATATTTCTGGGATTATTACACAGAGGTTTCTGAGGTACCTCTGCACATGGCAGCGATGCTCAACGATGCCCCATGTCAAACCTCCCTAACTTCTCTCCCTGGCCACAGTCCTGAGTGAGTCACTTTGCTCCTTATGCAGAGCATCTGCCTTTTTTCTTTTCCACTGGAAGGGACCCACAACCGTCATCACACTGAGTGCACAGCAAAGTAAGCTAGTTGACATGAGAGGGAGGGAAGAAAGGCCTCTTAAATAGCACCTTGCTTAAGAGGCACCTCTCTGTTGATGACCTACTCTGAGTTCTCTGAATTTGATTTATGGGCCTGAGGATTCCTACATCCTTTCTTTCCTAACAAAATTACAAACTGGGCAATGAAGGCTTGTGTATCACTACATTCTTTTAAACTTTGATTGTAGGAGACGCCACTTTTCTTTCCCTCTCACATTTTTTTTTGTTTTCACTCTGGCCTTGTGGCTGGTGCTGCTAGCAAAAAGTCAGAAACATGGGTTCATTTCCATTTCTGCTTTTGAGGACTCAAAGTCGTGTTTCCCCTAATGGCCTATTCCAGAACACGCTTGGAGCATTCTCCTCTATTCTTGCTGAAGTTCCACCTTCTACTTAAACACTGGTGGCCAGAGGAAGGAGACAAGCCTCTGTAACCCACTGTCTCACATGCCCAGCGGAGAGGAGGAGCACTCTGCCTTCTCCTCCCTTCTCCGGGGGCTGTGTCTTTATTTTGTCCAAGTAGTTGCCTCATGACAGCTGTATAATCAGAGAGACAGGGACATACCCACATCTTTCACCTCCATAGGAGTGACCTACCTGCTGGGTTACAGAGTCATGCTCCTCTTCCCCTCCCACCCTCAGTGAATCCAAAAGAGCATGAACGAGTGGCTTGGAGTCACGTCCGGATCCTTCCTCACTGTGCCCGTGTCCCTCTCTCTCTGGCCCAGTGAATCACAGATCATTTCTGTATAAACCTCACGAGAAGGGAGGGACAAGCCTTCCCTCTGATTCCCACACACACCCAGTCCTGTTCAGTCCTCAGTCTCGCATACTGACTGATGGGTTAGGCAGCGGAGAAAGACAGTGTTGGATCCCTCCAGGCAAAGGAGAGAGAAATGAACCTTCTCTTCTCCAACACCTTCGGTGAGAGCTCCAACCTCTGCATAACAGAGATGGCTCCAACAGGACTGCCTCTGGACATATTTTAAAGGAAAGTCGTGATTATTAGTGCAATTTGTGCAGGGCCTGAGCTGCGTGTGCAACTGACTGACGTGCTGACTAGACAGATGGAGACCATCAGCACGATAGTTGGAGGAATACCTCACCTGTGAATCCCAGCAGCGATGAGACATCCCTTCAGTCCTGAGCCACATACTCGCCCCGTGAGCCTGGCAATGCCTCCAAGCAGAACTCAGCATCTCATGAGCTCAAGAATGCAACCACCACCAGTAGACATATCAAGTACAATATATATTTTATTGGTTTCATTTCCAAGAAAGTTAAAAAACAGCCTAAAGAAGAAATGCATAGCATAATCTCTACAAATCATGAACAACAATCATGTTTTTTATGCAGTCCTTTCTTTTGATTTGTGTATAATTTTGACAGAAGGTTGACCTAAAATTTTGACCATATTTTGAAAGATGCCATTCAAAGTATATAAATCATAAACTGTATCTGAAATATCTTAGTCATATCAGAGAATGCAGAATTCAGAGGCTTCTCCTAAAAATGCTGATTTCTGTTCTGTGATTTCAGCCTCCTGGCTATTATTATAGCTTGTAAAGATCACCATTTTTGCCTTGAGATTTGAGAAGGACTTAAGTCCTACAGAAAATGGAATGTGTCTGAATAATTCATTGTAGGACAGATGGACTTAGTTTTCAAATATATAGAGAACTTTCTACATGAGGGCAGTCTGGAAATACTGTTTTCAGTACATTTCTTATCCATATAAAGTAAACATATTTCTGCAATTAGTCCAAAGATTTAATTTTTTTTTGCAGCAATGGCAGTACTTTGATAAAAGAATCTGCATTCATATGCAATGATCTTTTTTCTATATACTGTGAAGATTGAGAAGTCACCCCTTATCGAACATATAATCTTTCCATGTAATATATAGTATTTCTAAGTGTTCTTGCCCTTTTTATTCCTGCAGTACCTGTGTTTGCATTATGCTAAGTTTCTTCTTTCTTCGATTTTTTTTTTCACATTATGGGAGGCATGTTCTTTCTACAAACTTACAGCGCATGTCGTTTAAAAGTGACTCTTCCTACTTCAAGATTTTCCACAGAGTATCAGCACTGAGAAGAATTTGTCTTCATTGATGGGACGACATATCAATACTGGTGGGAAGGCTCCACTTACTAGAAGGGAAATATTATCCTTTGTTAAGATGAAAGATTCCTTATGTCTCTTCCATCAATCTGAAACGTTGTGACATTTCCTCTCACTGTAGCACAAGAATGTTCCTTCTGGGAAATGCACAGAATATACTAATGAGTATGTTCGTACATCAGAGAAAATCTTTTTTTCCCCCTGTAAAATGACAAAATTATTCTTGGTCTAATATTACTAAACCATAGCAGAGAGAAAGTGTAATTGCCTGCAAACAACAGGTCAAAATGACCAAGCATGCCATTTTTCAAGTTCAAATCCTCTCATCCTTAGTTATCATACATTGCATTAAGGCTATTCACAAACAGTATTTGTCAAGTCACTGTGTACCAAAGTGACTTATTTTGTAGTAAATCCAATAACAAGTGAAACAGAGCTTGCTGAGGTTTGCTTTCAATTTCCTTTTCTAACTTCTGTGCCATTTTAAACAAATGACATACTGGTGAGGTGAAGAGGACAGAGCAAAGCACCAGAGATCACCTGAAGGTCAACATACAGCAGGTTTCTTCGTATTAAATTTGCCAGAACTGTGCTGGCTTTCTATCCAACAAAACAATGTTCTGCATAACAGAAAGGCAAAGAGTGAAACAGTTAAGGGAGTTAGATACCAGGGAACTGCTTTTCAAGGTTCCAAAAAGCCTGCTCATTACAACATCAGATAATTGACTATTAGACAGATAAAACCCCTGCTTTTCAAAGCAGACATCAAGGAGCAGTTCTTGGGCTCTGAAGTGGAAGGTACAACTCTCAAAACTGATCCTCAGTTTACGTACATATGAAACACCTCTTTCTTTCCATGTATTTTATGGCAGGTTGTAAGAAACAGATAATGTCTCTTCTCATTTCCATTACAAAGCTCTGCTTAGAGACTAATAAGAGTCTGTTCCAGCTGAAGTAAGTAAAACCAGTTCTTCAAAAGAACAAAAAAAAAGAAAGAAGAAACCAGTTAAAAAAAAAAAAAGGAAAAAAGGCCATTTTTAAATTCAGATTTGCATTGGTAAGTGCGCTTCTCTTTTCCCATTGTATGCTGCGCTGTGGTAGTCACTCCTCTCTCAGAATGACTGTTTGGCCAATTCTTTCACAGAAACGCCTGCTCTCCTCCAGGGATATACTCAAACAACTCAAGGATTGCTTCAGCCAGAAGCACTTTCACACAGTTTGAGCCAAAATTGCCCCAAGGAAGACCTAAATCATGTTGGATGAGAGTTCTGATGGTGCCTTTAACAGGGTCAAAATTTCATTTCCCAAATGGCAGTAGAGCAGCTGATCTAGGAGAATTTCGTCTTCCAGAAGGACTTCCTATCACCCTGGCCTGGCTGGACACATGTTAGGGTCATAAAACACCTGGCCTCAATGTGTTCAGTCTTGATTACAATGACTTTCCATGTGTTTTTTTGCTGTGAGGCTTGCTTTATTTATTTTTTTAATTTTCAGAATAATTGGTATTTCAGATATTTGCTCTCAGAAATCAGAAAGCATGAGTCATATTTAGGAGAGTAAAGAACTCAAAAGCCTTCTAAGAAGGACATTATCAAATGCACAGAGTAAGGAAAAAAGAATATTTTGACCTGTTTGGGATGGAGAAGCACCCAAACTTTCAAGAGTTCCCCTTAAGTGGCCATTACAGACTGCTGAGGATAAACAAAGTTTGTATAGGAAACATGACTGTATTAGTTGAAAAATCTCTAATTAGAAAAAATGTATCAACATCCACAAATACGCAAGGAAACAAGTGTGTGGGAAGTCATCACATAAGATAAATCAGATGGAAAAGTAGCAAATGGGAATGAGAGAAAGAAGTTGAGAACAAATGGATGAAATTGCTCCACTGGGAATGGGTTTTGCAAATGACATAGTGAATCTTCATTGATCTTTGTGACTTTTTGGCATTCTCACACACCACTTCTGAAGAGAGAGATACAGATTTCCCAATAACAGTTTCCTCTTCTCTGGTGCTTTCAGACTGTCTACACATCATCTTCAGTTTCATTTTGGAAAAGCTGAATGGACTACTACTCTCATGCCACTCTCCCACTGTTCCCTCCCCACTCACATAGTTTCTAAACTATGTCCTGTATCCTCTCTCCCAATTGTGGTTTTAACAAAGCAATATAAGGAAGTAGTGTATTGTTGTGTTTACTTTCCTTCATTGAGATGTGGGTTTCTGACAACGATGTTGGGCTTGTTTTGGGAGTCATCCACCAGTAAAACTTGATCAAACCTGTTGCATCCTGAAGCAATTGAGCAAAATAGAGTTATGGCTGCTGTAACCTAATCACAAGCAAAAACATGCAGGTGAGCTGTAATTATCAAGAGTTCTGCCATCTGATAACATTTACAGCAAACAGAAAATTAACAGACTTAAACCAGAAGCAAATGAGTGGAAGCTTTTTCTTTGTTTTAAAGAACTGACTACTGATTTTTCCCTGGAGTTGCATATAAATCTCATATCCACCAGAGAACCTATCCTGAACATTTTTCTTCACTGGATGTTGGGGACTGAATTTCTGTATTCTCCTTCAGCACTGGAAGTACTTGAGACCCAACCGACAACATATCTGGAAAGGATGAGTGCAAGGGCTGGTTCATCAGGTATATGCCAAAGTTTGTCTGAAAAAAGCAAAGTATTTATTGAGACACAACTCATGTTAAAGTAATCAGATCTACAGAGGATCTCACAACCCAAATACGTTTAGAAAAACAATATTGCTTTAAGAATAAAGAGGTATGTACTATCTCTGTGTAATTAAGAACATTTAAAACTAATTAACTATAATACACTGGTAAACAGAAGCTAACCCCATGCTATTCAAGAAGAATACCTTAAGTAAGTGGATAAATAACATAGTATTTCATCATGAGTTCCATAGTATCATATATACAATTTACACTCCCTCACAGTCTTGTCATTTAATGACTCTTCTGGCTTCTTGACAAGTACAATAATGCATTATCACAAATAAAGGCTAGGCAGCACGAGAATGCTTGTATGTTCAAAGAGTGAGGAGAAGTCTTGCACCTTCTACCATGAATTATTCGCTTTGTTAACAGAACTTTGTTCTGTCTAGCCTTTGTGAATTTCCCTTCATTTGTTTTTATGAATATTTTAGTATATATTACAGAAAATATTCAGGAAGTTTGTTTTATTAGGAGTACAACTTGTTATCTGTCATTACTTGTGAAGCCATCCTACGTAAATATTAGGAATACTTAGATATGTGTCCTTGTGATACTGAATAATAAAGAAAAGAGGAACAGAATAACTACTTCACTCACTAACCATACCACTCTCGCAGGCACCAAAAACCTGATCTGGGTGTCTGCACTCGTATGTGTGGGCTTGGTCACAGGTTGTAGCTGTGAACAGCTGGGCGTGATCTGGAAATGTCAGAGTACGAGACTGTTGTGTTTTTATGGTTTTGTCTTCCAACAGTGGAGAATTTAGAAACATGCAAGAAACAGAGTTGCAATCTCATGATAGTATTTTCCAAATGATTAGATAATAGTTAATTAAAGAAATATGTAAAATAAGAAATAAAGGAATGCTGAAGACCATGTGAAATTGATAATTGATTTATGGACTTCAGAATGTCTTTGTTCTTCAAACTGAGGATCTTGGAAACCCAACACTAATTTTCTTGTCTGTTTTTACAAGTTTCAACAAAAAGTATTTTGTTTTGGTAGGCTACAGCCAAAATGTGCCAGTCACTCTAAAGTGTAAAATAAATAAATAAGCAAATGAAATTAATTAAAAACAAAACTTCATTCTCCTTCTCCATTTCCTGATTACATTTACTGCCATTGTTCAGTTCAATGATCCTGAAATTGAGGGAATTACATTTACAGCAGGTTTTGAAAAATATAGTAGGTAAAAGGAATTGCAATAAATTAAAACAATAGTGTTAGCTGAATTTAAGGGAGCATATTTGACAGACTAAACGTGAAGGCAGTATATTTTCTGCTGTTCTTGCACTGTATAATTAAATAAAGATGCAGTATATTTTCTTCTGTTCTTGCACTGTATAATTAAATAAAGATACAGTAATGAGGTAACATGAAACAGCTTTTAGTCTTTGAAGAATTAGTGAGAGGTAAGGCTAAGACCTCTTCCCAAGTAAGAGAGATGCCGTAAAGCAGAGATCTATCCAAACATGGCCTCAGACTCTGAATTTGGGTCTTTTTGTTTCATTTGTAATCCTAAACATTAAAAAGAAAACCAGCTCCCAAGCAGACTTTTTTTTGGCTCCTTCTGCTATTCCTTCACCTCACTGGCATTTGACATATGTGGGATATGAGTTGGACCTGATCAGGCCTAACCTATTAATGACACTTTTTGGATACCTGTGACCACAATGGTGTTAACACTGGTGGACACAGGGTAGAGCCTTATGGTCAGTGTTCTAGTATTTAATGCTGAGGAACGACTGCAGCACAGTAAGATCCCTATCCTCTAGCACAGTGACTGTGTTGGATCCACCATGATGCTAAAATGGTAAGTTAGTAACTGTTTCATTTAAAATATTCATAGAATCATAGAATCATTATGGTTGGAAGAGACCTCAAAAATCATCAAGTCCAACCGTATAAGTACAAGTACATAGTATTATTTTTCCATTCTTGCTTCTCTCTTATTCGTTGACAAGCTGTGGTTTCTCTATTGGCATAAATGATGTGTTTTTCAGCCTTGTGGTTAATAACTTGAATTTACTTCCTATACCCTAGTGCAAAAATGACAGTTGCCATAATTTTGTTGTTTTAAAAAATCAGGCAATCATAAAACAAATCTTGCAAAATGAATATTAGTCCATGCTACACCACATTTCACACAGGAAGGAATTTTATAACTCATCCATGTAAATGAACTTATTTGATACATGAGAAGTTTTTATTTATATTTACTGTATTGACATCTTGATTTATCTTAAAACAAGACTAAAATAAATCTGGGCAGATTTTTCACTGTGGAGAATTTAATTTACCAATTTTTCTTTTGTTGTGAATCATTTAGCAAGATTTTTTTTTTTTTCTTAAAGCACTTTAAACCATTCAGAATTATTTAAAAAAGGCATGTGCGAATACATTTTATCTTCAGGAGTTCTCAAATACTATTTTAATACTGGCCCTTAGTATTTTCCTACTCTGATTGGGCATCTAAAGTCTCACAGTATTTTCTTCAGTGCTGAGACTGGGTGATGCCTAAGCAGTTTTCAAGGTGATAGTATACTGATGGTATACATATTTTAGTACTAATACCTGCTTGGAATTGCTGACCTCTTTCTTCTGTGAATGTTCTTAAGACCAAAATTTAGCTTGTGATTACCATAACTGGATTTAACAGCTTTTAAGTGAATTTCCTTGTTTTTTCAATAATTACAAATATTGACTCAGCAAATACGGGTAATAGCAAACCCTCTCCGAAGCAACCACAAAAGCTGTGCATCCTACTATTTCAGCTCTGTTTCAAGAGAAAGATAAAATGTAGAAATTGGCCCTTCTCACATTTCACTGTTGAAAAATGAGGCTTTCAGACGCAGAGATTACAGCCTGCAGAGTTATTACAACGAACTGCATAATCTCTCTCTGCTGTTGCTACCTTTTCCTGACTTCAAGGGCATTTTATTCTGCGCATAACCTCTGCAGAACACACCAAGAACTGGGCAGGGAACGCTGGACTGAGTTCTGTGGCTTTATCTGCTCGGTCTTCCACTGGGAGTAGGCGCTCTTCCCATCAGTCTTTAACTTCACAGGGACAAAAAATACAAAGCTTGTTGATTAGTAAAAAGCACAACACTTCACTGCTAGGAGACATAGGTAAAACGTACTTATTCTTGCCAACAGTGAATCATATGATAGTCATCACACTCACTTAAAGGAGGAGCTATAAAATGGTGTCATTCTTGCATGTTGTTTCAAGTACATTTACTGGATCAACAGTCATATGCACTGCTTAGATATTCACTGACAGAGAAATACTCTGGGTGCAGCATCTCCTTTTGTAAGATAGAAAGCTGAAGCGCTACGTCTGACAAAGGCTGAGATGAGATGCCTTCAAGCTAACAGCTCCTAAACCACCAGTTAATTCAGACTAGCACTTGATAGGGAAAATGCCCTGCTAGAATGTGTAACAAACACATAAGTGATACTGCATGCTAAAACTTAGCTTTGGATGGATGAGTTCTGGATTTTGCCCCTGGATGTAGCTCTGAGCTGCCTTCTCCCAATAGATAAATAAATTCACCTGTTCATGTCTGCTCATTCTATTCATACAATAACATAACCTCCCCCCCCCGCCCCCCATGCAAAAGTTTGGGAGATGCAATTATTAAAGCTGATTTTTCTTTTAAATGTAAGGATGTTTTATTAGCTTTTTTTTAAATGTAAGGATGTTTTATGAGTGGAAGGACTCACTTTCAACATGCTGATTTTTCATATTAGAAAAAAGGGAAACTTGTAACTTGGTGTCAAAAATCCTGATCTTGTTCTGTTGAAAATATCTGGACTGCAGAATGTTTTCCTACGAACTGATTTTCCTTTGCTCTGCCTTAAATAAATGCATTTTCCAGTTCAGCCACCAATGAGAAAAGTGTATTATTTCAGAGATCTATTAATTACATCAATCACTGTTTGCAAATGTTCCAGGTCTTTGGATGAAAAGCATTGCATGCTGTAAAGCCCTGCATTACTATGAAAATGGTGATAATGATGCATCAGATAAGAGAAGTCATTTGTTATCCTTGCTATTTCAGTAAGCAATCCAAAGGCACAGCATCTAATTCTGCAGAGAAAGCAGCTCTCCCAAGGCACAATAAGATACGTAAAGGAGGATCAACAGCCTACAGGAAAAAACACAAGCCTTTTAGTGTATGAGGCCATGTGCAAACATAATAGATTTCCCTTGATGTACTGCTATCCATACGTTTATGCTGGGGCAGGCTCCTAATGCAATTCCCTTTGCTACCTTGACAGCAATCCCAGCTTATAGCACTGCTGCAAATCTACCCACAGGGCTTCTGCTATTGTTAGCGTTAAACTGCATCTGCAAAACACAGAAGATGGGCAAGAATTCAATGTTCTCTCCTTTTGGTCTATGTGTTTTGCATCAGGAGGTGACACATGAAACAGCATGTGGGTATTTTTATGCTGTTTGCTTAATGTAGTTATCTAGTCTTTCATAGTCTCCTCCAGTAACAGAGACAGTTCTGTCACAGGAGAGCTCATTTTTCCTTTTCAGTCAAAAATTACAGAAGGAATCCTTAATGAGTGTTTCTTCAGAACTGATGGCAGCAGAGCTCAAGTTCACTTTGTAGAGGTGTTTGGGATTTATTTCAAACAATGTGATAAAAGGTTTCATAAAAAGTAGCTGGCTAGGCTTCAGCACCCTGCTTTACATTTATCAGGAAACAAGCAAATTGCTTGTGTGGCTAATTACAGTTGCTGGTTCTGACTTTCAGCTGCAATCCATCTATGCAAAGCCTCAATCTTTCAACTTGGAGCACCAGCTTCTTAGAGTCTCAGAGGGATGGAGAAAAATATGATTTCAGAAATAAATATCGAACGACCTCTTACAAGCCTGACTTTATTTAGCTCATTATTGAAGTTCATTGGCAGTGCTGTCATTTGGGCTACTGGTTTGATAAAGTTTGATATATTTTTCCAGGTTGGTGTTCTTGGAAAAACAAAACTCAATGGTAAATATTGACATCTGGCTTTCTTGTTAAACATTCAGGATTTGCTGTCCATTCATATGGGCAATATCTTTAATGTTTTGGAAATTGAGCAACTACAACAGCCTTTCAAAAATATCAGTTCCCCCTGTACTGGGAAATTAGCTTAAATCTTATTTTGGTGCATTTGTTTTTTGTAGTTTGAATTGCATTATTGACAGCTGGGAACAAATACTGCTAAATTTCTTCACTGAATCTGTATCTAATAAAAAAAGAAAATTAGATGACTCCTTAACAGAAAAGCGCATGCTAGAGATGTGAGTCACCAAAGGATTAGCTCTGCAATTTAACACAGTCACATGAACTCGATGTTCTTTCTCTCTCCCCACTGTGAATTATGAAAGGTTTGGATCAATGTCCTCTGCTAGGTCTGCTTAGCACACTGAAAATGCCATAAGCCTCAGGTGCTACTCACTGATAACCAGCTGGCGACCATCACCCCACAGATGACTTGTGGAAGGGACGGGCTCTGAGGTCTTCTCAGCCCAGTTCAGGCAAAACTACCGTTCAAATGACCTCTTTCAGCTGTCAAGCTGACCCGGAGGACTTGGCCTTATGCAGAGCAGACCATGCTCACAAGATCCCACCTGCCAGCGGTGCTGAAGGCTGGGAAAAATAAAAAAAAGCTGAAGGCCTGGTTCTTTGCAGCATGAATATTGCTGCACAGCTGAGGGAAGCAGAGGACTCCTCGCTGTGAATAGCAGCACTGTGCTCGGCAGAGCCTCGCCTCGCCATGCGTCTTTTATCTGGCGCCAGGTTGTTCTCACGAGGCTGGATTGCTCTCTTTGCCTTAGTTCTGTTTGAACGAGTTACTTGGTTCTAGGTGTGCTTGTAGCAAGAAAATCTTTGCATTGCTGAGTTCATCAGAATGAAAGAGGAGCTCATCTTTGCTGTGGGAAACACGCAGAGGATGCTTTGCCTTTCCTGAGAATCCGTGTCCTGGGTAAGGTTTTGTTGCCATTTGAGAAGGTCCCTGAATACAGAGTGCTTTCCCTCTACAGACGATTCAAGTCACAATCCAGTAAAATCCATGTGGGTAGAGAAAGTCCTCTGCATACCACACCCCATGTGGCAGCTGGGCAGCATCCCTGCCCAGAGTGCCAGAATATGCTCTGAAGTGTCCAGATGTTCCAGCTGTGGCTCACCATTACCTGGAGAGGGCTCTTGTCCTCAGGGTACCCACCATGGCCAGGAGCTCATTTCACAAAGGCACATCTGCTGCACTGATCTGGATGCCACAGCCTGCTGCACAAGCCTGTCATCTCAGGCCAGTGGGATGCGGTGCCTAGAGAGCCAGCCCCTGCCTGCTCGCCTCTCCCTGGTCTCACTCTGCACCAGGAGCCTGGCTCCAAGATGGAGCCGGCGGAGCGATTCACCAAGGATAACATTCATTGAAAATGTAGCCCTTTGTTTGCTTAATGAGTCACTGAGACCAATCAATAATTTTTTTTTTTCCAAACAAAGAATACATTATTTTTAACTTGTTTGTGCATTGTTTGGGTGAATGATTTCCAACCTATTTGTTATTGCTCTGCCCCTGTGCTGTGTCCAGTCTCTGGTGTTTGGCTTCTGAGCCCTGAGCTAATGAACTTTTACAACAGAAGCTTAATGAACAGGAAGCCATTGATTTAGAGTAAGGATTTTCAGCTAAATAAATACTTATGAGGAGATTTGTGAAGGTTTTGGGATGCCCAACTGTCTAGCCATCATCTGAGCACTCTCAATTCCAAGAAGCAATGCAACCTTAGGAAGCAGAAGGACTCCAAATGAACGCCTGTATTTCACACTTATTCTCCAGTCACTTTCTTAATCAATTACTGTCCCCTTTGACTATATTCACAACTGCTCTGTTTTTCCTGCTAAGTAGTTTCCCACAGTAAGAATAAAGTTTAATCTTACAAGCTAACTGTATTGTTTCAAACACTTTCTGATTTTTCTGCAGATTTGTCTTCTTGCATAACATCAGTGGATCAGCTCATGTTTTTCAAGACCAAAATTAACATTGTAAAGCAGGACATAGTGAATAAAAGCAAGCACAGTAAAAAATAATGCATATTAATAGTCAATTTCTGAATAAAAGAAGTGTGGGGCATTTTACGGAAATAAACCATGTCATATTTGGGTTGTAAGTGCATCCTCTTTTTACTGACAAAACAAATGGTAATGATTAACATAACAACTTAATTGTGAATATTCTCTTAGCAGATATTTCACTATGCATGCAATAAAGTCACTACATCTTCCTATACAGCTATTTTGGAGTACTGTACTGACCTTTCTACCTCTGGCAGCAGACAGAGACTGCAGAAATTCTTTGTTTCGTTCCGCAGACTGTTGATCAATGCAGATTATTTGACATCTGCTACATGGACCCACAACCTGAAATTTTAGTTAAAGAAGGTTCACAGCTCTATGTTAAAGCAGTACAATACAGAACAGTACAAGCTTCTGACCATCACAATATCTTAAACATATATCTTTCACATACTTTTCCTGTGTTCTTTTATGCTTTCATTAGGTAAGAGGTCAGGCCTAATTCACCTAATGTAGTAGGTACATTTTCAAAGGGTCTACTTGCGGAGGTCTCATTGAATTTTTAACTCACTTTTTTTTTTTTTTTTTTAAGGAACACTTTCCCAGAGACAGAATCTGAGAAATACCAAACATTTACATATTTGTATTTCCTGATGGCTTCACTTCATCTACGGGCTGGCAGGGCTACTTGCCCAAAGGAGAACTGAATACAAAATTAAGCCAGCGCCTCAGGATTTAACCCAAGGAGGATTTTCTCAGGTTTGTTTTACATTGTTTTGGTGCAACTGAAATGCACAATATCTTTCTTATATGCATGGCACTTGTAGATAATCAGAATGCAAAATGTGCATTTTCACAAGTTTACATAATCAGAAGGAATAATGAGATCTTCTAGTCTATTATATATAATACAGAGGATGTATCTTAAAGTTATTTCTTATTTGAACTAGGGTGTGTTTTTAGGCAAAAAAAACCTGCAATGAATTTCTTCTTAAAGCATTAAAATGAAGAAGGAAGATACATTGCAGTTTCACTTAATATTGCATCCCTAACTTTAGCAAAGCTGTACATTATAGAAACTGTTCTTACAGTATCCCAATATACACATTCTACTTTTGTAAAATGTGTCATAAATTTCAAATAGGGCAAATAATTAAACCTTACACTGCAAACATTTTTATATGCTGATCTGAAGTGCTATTTCATTTTTTTGAGATAACTCTAGAACTGGTTGTACAACTCTTCAGTGTAATAATCAAAACCATACATTTGGCTCAGCTTTTTCAGAAAATGATTTTCCACAGCTTTAATATTTTATTAAAAGAACAAAAAAACAAGACAGAGAAGGAAATATTTTTCCCTGCTTTGCTTTGTTCAACAGCAGCTTCTACCACTTTCCTGCCATCAAGCACCAGTAACATAATTTCTACTGTTACTACATCAGTATCTGAATAAGGACCTAGCAGAGACTGGAAAAGATAATGCAAGTTGCATAAGCCTTTCTATTTTTGGCTTGCATTCCTAAAGTATTTCAATGCCAGAA
>NW_009603278.1:51259-83767 GCF_000690535.1 Cariama cristata
GAATGCCTTTTTATTTTATAGTTTTACAGTATCTTCCACAACAGGATCCTGAGCTGAGCTCCCTGGTGCAACTCCAGCCTCCAACAAGCTACACACCAAGGATTTCATCCTTTGTGTTCCTCATCTCCTACCTAAAGAAATTTTTCCTCAATTTTCTGTAACTCATATTACAGCTTACTGATCAAAGTACACATAACAAGAGAGCAGATAAGTCCACTCTTCCTGAAAAAATGACCTCTCCATTTCTTACAGTACTCTGACCAGAAAGAAATAGGAGTGATGTCTATCACAGCTTCTAGATTTGACCTTAGCACTTCCGTTATTCATACCTTCATTATGACCTCTACAGAAACAATGAATAACCCATTTTCATATCCTAGGCAATGCATTTTCTAATATATATTTCATATCTATGGACCAGACAAATCCTACAGAACATGTAATACATGTGTGCATCATTCCCTTTTAGGTTTCATATGTAGCTTCTTGATGGATCCTTTGATGAAGTTTTTCTCAAAGTCTGACTCTTCAGCATTTTCCTTACAGTAAAAAGCCCATTATGTTGTTAGATATGATACAAAGTATAACATGAAAAAACCCTACCAGGCTAGACTTAGAAACATGTCTTGAATGGAGATTAAGACAAAATGCATACAACAGATGGCAATAGACAGTGATCGTTCACTTTTATTCATGTCCAGTCCTTTGGTAATCAGTTGCTTGATGTGCAGCAACTCGAGGTTACATTTGGACTATCATGTTTAACAGCAACCTGTATTCTCTCGTGACATGGTGGCTAAATATTGCTGCAAACTCTACCTCAAAGCAGTGATTGTTATTCTGTTTAGTTGGATAGAGGTGGGAAATGTTATGAATTATGAAATTAAAAAAAAAATGGTGTGGAGAAATATGTCAAAACCTCTCAATTATATTGAAGCATGTTTGTCACAGGTCACATAATTTTTTTTTGTTTTGCTTTGGTGTGTTGTTTTTTTTTTTGTTTTTTTTTTTTTTTTTTCCCCCACACTTGATAAATTTCATGTGCACAAACATGTGCAAGTCAAAGCCTTGCAAAAATTGCTCTGTCTCCAGGGGTCAAAATACTTTGCGATAGACTGGGACTAGGACAAGAGAGATGAGTCTGCACCTGGAATCGCAGAGCACCTATTGAAATCTCAGCCCACTCCTCTTCTTCAAAGGACTCTGGTGCACTGATGACAATGTTGGCACGGAAACGTTGGATCAATTCCTCCAATTCCAATGGCTCTTCCAACCTGTCTCACAGAGTTGACAGAGAAAAAGAAAAAATAAGGTTTATTAACTAGTTCTGTGCTAGATGTTTGTGCCCTAAGAATCTAGTGGCTAATATGATTCACCAAATTTTTCTCCAGAATAACCTGGATCAAGTTTTTTAGCCTTTGTAAGGCTATGAGAATGGCACAAGGTATTTAACTATAATTTGTAATCCTTTGACTATAATTTGTAATCCTCTAGGTGACTTTTTCAGAGTTGTAACCTGGAACTGTAGGTATGAAAGCAAGCATGTAGACAGGCGATTGTGAACGATGCATATGAGAAAATTCCTTATTACTTATCATATGTAAGGCTAATGGTAACAAATGAAAAGATCTTTTGAGTTAGCAATCATTTGACTTAAGTGCTTCAAAAAAGAAGGCAAATAGAAACTTCTTTTGCAAAAGGGACAAAACCAGCAGACGCTGAAGGTGAAAAAGGCCAGTAAAGGCATTTTACGAGAGAATTATTCCTCATATTATCTGCCTTTAGGATGCAGCAGATGATTGCACCAAATGATAGGTGTTTTGAAAAAAAATTAATCTCTGTGTGGCAATATCTCCACCTCTTTACAAGCATTTGAACTGCCAGAGTGTAGATTTGTGTCAGTTCGGAGAACATATATGAGGCAGACAGAGCAGCAGACTGCATACAAATATCAGAAATCTGGCTGCACCTTTGAATTGTCATTCTTCACTCTTCTTCTAAAGGAAAACCCGACCAGTATCAGAAAAAAAGACAGTCCTAAAATTTGCAAGAGAGTTCTCTCAGCACCATTGTTAGTGGGTAAGAGCATTTCTTTTTACATTAGCTATTATGGACATGAAAAATTTTTGATACTCCATCAGCTGTGGCTTGACAGCTTTGGGATATGACATCCTACAGCACAGGCAGAAACCTGGGTAAGTAGCGAAGACAGAATTTTCTGTTCTGGAAAAAGAATATTTAAAAGAAATAAAGACATACAGTTTAAAATGTGTTTTAATTAGAATGAGAAAAAACATGCAAAATCAAAGTACAGGGAAAACTGTTCATATCAAGCAGTCTTGGCAGAAGAGGCCTGTTAGGTGAAAAAAAGACTTTGATTTTATTTAAAATAGTCTGGATGATCTTCTTTAGCAGACAAATGTGCATAAGGATAAACCGCCTGTGCAGACTTTCAGTCAAACCACACAAGCCTGGCTACACCAAGCCTTTGCTGTTCACAAGTTCTCCAGCAGCCTGGGGGTAGAAAGTGGGGTGGGAAGCTGAAGGGCTACAGGTTTTCCCTTGAGATCCCACAAGCAATCTTGGCTGAGACACAATTTGTAATGATTGCAGGAGATAGGAGCCAACAGAAGGTGTAGACTATGCTGATGCTCAAACAGGCAAGGAGGAAAATAGCAGGTTGTCATGAACAAGTTCAGTTACGCTGTTGTGCTTTCTAGCTTTGCTGTGAGCTCCTGGAGCTTGAGCGCTGTGTAGCTTCTAGTTTTGAATGCCTTTTGTGCATATAAGTCCCTGCCAACCCAGCTGGTACTGGTGGGAACATCAAAAGCCCCAGCAACCTCAGAGCTCGGCCTGCAGCATCCTAAGCCAGCTGCTGAAAACTACTTTGAGTTTCTACCATTTTATCTCTTGCTGCTGATCCTCAAAGACTGCAGTGCCCCTGCTCCTAGTCTCTCTGCCTTCAACCTGCTCAGGCTCACCTCCAAAATACCTCACTCCTCTTGCGCCTATCCCCAGCCCTCAGAACTGCTTCTAATTACTTGGCAGCATGTATCTGAGTAAATTCCCATTATTTGCCCTCCCTCAAAATGTGCATTGGTTGGATGGAGTGACAGGCACCTTCATCCTGCAAATCTCAAGGATCTGTTGTGAAAATCAGTGTAATTTGCCAAAGCCAGCCTGGGTACTTTGGGCTTTACACAGTAGTGGGCCCTGCAATGCAGAATGCATTACATATATTTAACAGGTAAACTTGAGAATAAATATTTGCATCTTCAGGCGAGTATTTCTAACAAGAACATTTGAGCATAAGGCCAGACCATGGGGATTTTCATGGAGGTGACCTGTAACAGCAACACCAGAGACAAGGATGTCTCCATGTACATGTAGCTCTCTAACAGTATGTTAGATTCTAATTTTTAATTAAACTGCTGTTTCTGTTTTAGATCACCTCTCAAGAGCCAAGTGCAAACCGGAAGATTAATTTTTCCTTACAGAAGATACAAACAAAGAGAAATTATTAAAACTCGACTGAAATTGTTTTATGAATCTTAGCAGGTTTCCATTAAACAAAAACAAACCCGCATGCCAAGAAGTTAAATAATACTTTCTAAAAAAGAAAAACATTTAATAAAGACCCATATGTGCAGATTCTTGAAAGTACATTGCACAGTTCAGTATCTGGAAAGTTCGCACACTATGATTTAGTAACAGCGCAGAATGAGGATGCTGTATATCTGTGTTGAATTCATTTCCCCAGCACCCTGAGAAAGCACTGCATCGCAAAATAGGGAGGAGTTTTCCAACCCGTGCTGCAGAGTGGGAAGCAAAATGCCTCTCAGGCACCGTGGCAGCTCCAGTCACATCTGGAGTTTACTTTGAGGAAAAGGAGATTACAAGCCTAGTTGTACTGGAAGATATTAGGTGTAAAATCAGTGAATCACCTGACATTGCACATTTTACCAAAGATCCCTGTCCTCCTTCATCCTCACTTGCTGCTCCCTTTGGTGCCTTACTCTTCTTCTTTGCACTCAGGTCCCATGTCTGGAAGGTTCCTCACTGAGTCTCACCAGGGAAAAAGCCCAGTCTGACTAAGGGATGCCTGCAAGTGTTCTCCCAAGGAGAAGTAACCCAGCCAATCAAGCCTCAAAAGAAGGCATTAACTATCACTGAGAAAACGTAGTCAAAACAGCTGAGAGATGGACTGATTCAAACCTTTACCACACATTTTTCCCAGAGGAGCACTGCCATGATATCCTAAAATTGCCCAACTGTCTTCTCCTAAAGAAAGAAAATCCTCAGGTAATGCAAGCTCCAGTGGTCTGTAGTGATGCTTCATTCAGTCAGCAGTTTTAAATCCTGAAGCTATATATATGTATCCTCCTACAGAAATATATATATTCCTCCTCTACTCAAACTAGGAATTTCAATGCAGGGGCCATGTTTGGTGCGTGACTAAGAGGAGAGAAAATGACTCCAAACAAAGGCAGGGAAGTTTGGTGAGACAGAAAAAGGGGGCTCAGAGATAAATGCTGGGGCTGTGGGATGCACAGCTATGATGGAGGCCTTGAGGGCAGATTTTCTATTGAATTTGAGCTTGTTCTAGTTATATTCAAGAAACAACAACTTTCTATTGTCAGTATATGAAAATGTAGTTGGTAATGGTTTCCTCATCTTTGAAATGTGGGTTAGCTCAGTGTTTCATTTGCTGCCTGTCTCCCACTTTTGTACAAGTAAAGCCAAATTCAATTAAGAAATTAAGTGAATCCAGTCCTGCAAGTAGTTTTAAAATATTTATGTTGTGAATGTTTGCTTTAAATCTTAATCCTTCCCATACGAAAGAAATAGTTCAGCAAGTAGCAAGATTTTATATTTCCACCTGCCAGATTATTTATGTTGAGAAAACCTGATTATCCTTGCTCTTCCCACAAATAGAAGTTGGCTGGTTCCCAATAATCTCCTACCACCAAGTCATTTGACAAGAATTTTATTTAAGTTTTCCTAAAGATGAATGTCAGACAGATTATGTTCAAGTATTTAATCCAAATTTTCAATAGTCATATAGGAATGAGTAATTACAGCAGTTTAGTACCTATATGTTTGTTGAACATTGAAAAGTAACTATCTTTACATTTCCAGATAAAACAGTTATATTGGCATCTTATGGCAAGACTCTGGAACCCAAGACGACTGAGAGATATTTGGAGACAGAAGGATCTTACCTTGCAGAAATATATTCTTTCAGCTGCAGTATGCTTGCTACATTTATCAGGAGGTATTGTGCTTCATTCACAAAAGAGAGTGAGATGTTTGTAGCAGATGCCAGACCTAAAAAAAAAAAATCAATCCAACATTTGAAAAAGATCATTAAAAATCAGGAAGATTATACTAGAAATTTCACCTCATCTTTCCTTTGACCTCTTATTCATTCTTATTAAAAAATTATTCATTCAGCTCCAGACACTAAGGAAAGATTCCAAGAATCCCCTCAAACCTGTAAATAATAATGATGCAATGCATTTAGAAACCGAGATAGAGCTGAGATTTTACCAAATTTGTAAAACAATTTACAATAGCAGTATCTATGGATTTTCAAGGCTCTTTCAATTTGATCCTTTTTATAATGAAATTTAGTCTAAGAATAAATTCTTTGTTTATAGATTTTTCATGATCATTTGTCAAAATGATCATTGAGTTTCCAGACAAGATTATGGTCGTGATGATAACCCCCGCTCCCAGACTGGTGTATCTGTACATTTTCACCAAATGTAAGAAGTGGAAGGGCAGCATAAACACAGTTTGGTTATAAATGTACCCTTTGAAACCTCCTAGATAATTATTGGACAACTCTTTCACCCTTTATTATGGCAGTTATATACTGAGTATGAATATCATGAGCCTGATGATCACTAAGTGAGGAATCACAAACATTTTTAGGAATGACAACATACCTTTCGTATTTTTCTGATGAGACTTGTTTTTCATGTCTGAACTTTGTCTTATCAAGCGACACGGACGACCAAGAAACATAGAGAACCAGCCGGCAATTCTTTCTCCACAGTCATATGTTTTTACCCTATTATGAGAAAAGAGAGACTTAACAAAATTCGAGTGCCCAAACATTAATTTGCAAAACTGAGGACAAATTGTGAGATATTTATTGTGCTTCTTTCAATATAAAATACAGACTCTGTATTGTCTAATGAGTGTCTGATGCAAAGTTCTGCATAATTTTATCTCCTCATTTCCTCAACTTTAGTCTGTTACTCTTGAAGTTAACATTCATGAGATCTAATTTAATTTTATACAGAAAATTACTGTGGAATAAAGGGTTAAATAATCATAATGCTCAAGACACTGACTGAAGTACAGTAACTGGTAGCCCATATTACAACATTACAATACAGTATTATGAAAAAGTTACTCTCTGGTCAGTGCTTTTTACTAAAACAAAGAGGATTAACCTGAGCTGAATTTCAGATTGCCCCACTGTATGTAATTTTTAATGATCCCATTGGGTACAATGATGTTAATTCCCTAATTGAATTCATGTTAGTATAGACATTGCACATTAAAACATGGCTCTACTAGCAGAGCCTAAGTATCTCTCTACCTAAAGATGATATCCATTACTAGTAAATTGTCTAGTGAATTATGCAAAGCTGGCAACAGATTTGCCTTCTTTACCTGGATGTAATCTCGCCTAGAACAATTCTGAGATCATCTCTTTCAGTTCATGAAGGGCACAGATCAGACCACTGGGTCGTGATCCTCTTTGCCATTAAATTCCTCAGCACTGAGCAATCTTAACTTCAATCTTTTAAAAACTAGGCATCTAGTTTAAGTTAGTTGTCTGGCTTCCCCTCACAGGTAATGAGAAGAGGAAAGCAGTTCCCATCTATATTAGACCCCAGGAGGGGATGACTCTCACTCCAGGAGTCTTTAACTCTATTGACTACAAAAGGAAATTTGACTGACACCTAACTTTAAAATAGCGTAAACAGGCAAGAGGAATGCAAATTCTCATGCTGATCTAAGCAGGATTCTTGTAGCAAGGAAAGTGAAGTAGCAGTGGTCCTATGCTCACCTTGTTGCCCTACCCAGCCAAAGCAGCTGATCTGCATGGAAATCATCTGCTCTGTGAAACAAAACAGCTCTTCACAGCAAAAGATGCTAAACCCTAGGATTGAGAGAGGAAGTAGCTTGGCTTTACAAAGTGCTTTGTAGCTTCAACTGAGTTACACAGGTTGAAAGCCAGCACAAGTCAGATCAAAGAGATTTCATAATCCTGCAGGGATCAGGTGTGCCTTTAGCACCTGTTCTTAATTTTGATTGTGGTGCAGCTCTGCGTCCCTCTCCCCATTCTGAGACTGCACAGATGCCAACCACAGCTACATCTAGCCAGTGATGTCCTAGAACAGCAATGAAACTCTGGTACTACAAGGTGCAGGCACAATGGCAAGAAAGAGGTCAAAAGGTGAGTCTCCACATGAGATTTTGTAGTCTGAGCTGAGTGGTTCTTGTGTCCTTGCTGGTCACTGTGTTTGAGAGAAGGCTGCTAATGAGAACACGTGAATCTCCCATGGCAACAGTACAGGTGAAACAAATTCCCCAAATATTTTTTCCTACACAAACAGAGGTGTTAGGGGTATTTAAATTGCCATTTGACTCTAGCAGCCTGCTGGGGTTTAATACTGTATAAATCAGGAGCAAAATTCTGCCTTCCTTTTTTTATTTGCTTACTATTTTGTGTCACAGTGGCTAAGTCAGAGACACATGGCATTCTTAGTGTTTCATCAAATGTCACTGTGTAGTTTTTGTATTCCAAGACTCCTGTGTTTTCAAATTGCTTTCCCTTATTGTCAGACCATTTTCTGAGCAAGTACCATCATCTCTTCAAGGTCTATTCAGAGTCCTTCTGTTGTAGCTCAACTCTAATAATTTTTTGCTTTTGTTTATTTTTGTGGAGTATTACTTTACATCTGTCAGCATTTGATTTTATTTGGCACATGTCAGGCAATTTATAAAGGAGGGCCTAGTTCTCTCAGATTTTACTTGCTGTTTGCCTTGAGTTCCCCACTCATCATCCTATTATGTCATTTAGCTTCAGTGTGTTACAGCTGGTCCCTCTAGCTAGGTAATTTATAGAACAAGAAACAAGGACAGCTGAAGTCTGAATATTGATCCCAAGGGACATAATATATACATTTATGCACAACAGGCTCAGTTCACCTTGTTTTTAACTACACCTTTGTCTTCTTCTACCACTGACATTCTTCCCTTGATCTCCTTGATATTGTGGCCTGTCAAAGAGCAGGCTGTGTCCCTGCCTATTTCAGTAGAGCACTAACCTTGAGCATTTAGGGTCTTCTACATCACCAATACCTTAACATCACTAGCTTCTACCTGCATCTGTCCACTGTTAGGTGTTATACTAGAAAACCACGTCCCTCCAATGTGAGCAGCACATGCTGATGGACGACCCCTCCTGAGATGAAGGCTAACACTGATGAATTGCTTTACCAGATAAACTTGGGCTCATTAAACTTTTGTGAAAGCTGTGAAATTAAACTTCCTCATGTGACTGCTTGCAGATTCTACATCATGTGCTTTTCTCAGCTATCTCAGTGAAAATTCAGAGCAACCACCTAAGCCAACAGAACCAGATGAAATCACAGCATCAGAGAGCAGAACTAATAAGTGGAAAAATGCCTTCAGTAGGGGTTTCTTTTGAATAAAAGCCTTTTAACAAAGACCTTTGGTCCCACTGCTCACCCAGAAAAGACCCCAGCCCACAAATCATCTCCTGTCCTACTGCAAAGCCCTGGTTTGCTCCTATTTCTCATTTTTTTGGCCCCAGAGGCTTCCCTGCTGAAACATGGGAACCTGGCATGAAGTGTTGTTGGCTCTCTGAGCAGTTTCAGAGCCTCATCAATGTTGTCCGCTCATTCTGCCTTAGTGCCTGTCTTGATTATTTGCTAATCACAGTCCACTCTGCAATTTGTCTTGCATCTCCCCTTTCTTTGTCATTCTGTCCTTTTCTTCCTCCTCAGAACTCTAAGCAGTTTCCCATGAAAATTTCCTATTTCATACATTAAAAATGACAGTCAGTGACATGAAAGACAAGCTACAATAAACACTATGGCAGCAAATTTTATGCATACAGAGAGAAAGGTAACCTAGGCTATTTTACAGCCTGTAATAGATGGGCTAACCATGGGGAGGCTAAGGATGAGTCAACACTAAGGGAAGTGGGACAGATGGTTAAAACAAATGACTCCTGTGTGAATTCCACTACCTGAGGAAACTACAATTCTGAGGAAAAGATCCTCTTTATCATCTGTATAGCTAGTAGAAAAGAAGATCATTTCCTGCATGGCTCCATGAGGAAAATGGCCAGGTCTTCTGCTGGTTTGTTTATGTGCTACCCTCAGAGAGGCAAATGTAGAGGGTTACAAAGAATTAGTATACCTTGTTTAAAAGAAGACATAAATATGTAAGTGGCTCTTTTAGTTGGACTTATCAAGAGACTTGGTGAAAAGAAACATAGTAGATAATGCAAATGTACTTCAGGAAGACACTTGGTACACTGCCATTCAGAAAACTTAGTAGGACTGGGAAGTACTTAGAAAATAAGATGGATAAACACTTCAGTTCACTGATAGGAAATTAATTTATTCCTAATGTTGTATTTCACTGAAGTGGTATGTCTCTTGATTAGAGTTAATGTTATTTCACATATTCACCTGCAATCTTCCCAAGATTGTTAAGGGGACATTGATCAATATGGATGGTCAAAACAAAATCAAAAAGGGTTGTAAATACAAAAAGCTGTTTACAACTTCAGCAGGTCCTAGCAATTTTGAATTTGTGCAGCATGAAATGGGCAAAGTTGCCAGCATCATTACTGTCAAATGAAGGAGCTGGAGTCTTGCTGAGGCCCTCAGCTGGCATTTGGAAGTAGCTGGGGATGCCTTTCCCTTTTTTCAGTCTTGGAGCAAGCGAAAAAAAAGATCTCCCTTATTCAAGTGAGTGCCAAGTCATTGCAGTCTCTTGTACTATCCTTCTGCAGCTTTTTAATTTTTATTATTTTTTACTGTTTTCTACCAGACATGCTAGGCATGCCAAATTACCTATCTAAATCTGTCTTCTCCTGATCCATTAAGTCATTCATTGCTTTCCACCCCCTGGCTCTTTTTTTAAGGACTTCTGTCCCTGCATGTCCATCCGATCATGTCCTGAGTGTCAATACAGTGATTTTCAGCTTTGATTTCTCTCTGCTGTCACTCACCTGTGTGAACAGACTTTACTCTCACAGATCACAGCCTCTTTTCCAGTATTTTCTTCTAGTGATACAGATATTGGGTGCATGCCTAGATGGGCAGAGAGCAATCCATATTTAAATAAAACATTTATGCAGAATCGTAGGGTCATGAAAAAAGTTCTTATTTTTGCACGTGTTCACAATCACAGTAGCCTGCCAAATATCAATTTACAAAAATACTTTCTTTTTGCTAGAATTATACTCTCTGCCTGCAGGTGGCTCCAAATGATAATGCAAAGACCAAAAGCTGCAGGTGACCTTGATACCCAAACCACATTAAGGAATATACAATTTCAGCTTTGAGCAACTTCATTCTCCATATATCTCGGGCAACAAAACTGGCACAGAATTACTGCCTCAGTCATGGTTTCTGTTGAAAGGATGAGTTTATCACTGTTGTGGCTGCTCTAGCAAATCAGGAGATGAGGTTAATCACTGTTGAGTTGGGTTTTTTTGGAGTGATGGGATGGAGTAATCTGAAAGATGAAAGATGGAGGTAGGGAAGAGAAAAAATAAGCACAGGCTTTTCAAGGAAAGAAATCTAACGTGTCATAAAACTGCAATAATTTAAAGATATAATGTATGGAAACCACTAATGAAAGAATTATTCCCACCTATTCATCTCTGAGTTTAAACCAGATGAGGAATTCCTGGTAATGATCCATGTTAACAACTTTTTCCATTGTTTTCTTATCTTGAACAGAATGAGCCAAAGAGATGAAAAGGCTACTGTGGTTTACTAGAAGCAAAAAGAAAAGCTGTGCTATTTTGCTTTCTGTTAATTGAAAGCAATAATCTTAAATGGTGAACACAGGGCTGCACTGCGTGGCTGCAATGAATCCAACTCTTTGCCATTATACTGCAACATATACCAGCAAAGACTCTGATCTCCCATATCCCAGCTTTATAACAGCACATTTTTATTTTACTCACTACCTCCTGTTTATACTATTGTAGTACAAATAAGAATCAAGCTCTACCAGCTCTGTGATATGGTGAATTCAAACTGTTTTGTTCTCTTCCGAAGAGTACTGAAATGTAATTCAGATTCACTATATCCCAACTATCAGCTCTGTTCCACACACATTTTACAAAACAGAAAGTTGTCTACTCCTTTTTCAGTTGATGATGTTAGTATGCTTCAGAAGTAAAGACAGAGGAGGAAGAGCTAGGTTCACTGAGGAAACTAAATCATGTAATAAATGCATTGAACTTGCTTGCAACAGTCTGAAAAAGAAGCCAATGTTATCATCTTATAGACTAGAACTAATGCTCTTGTACTTTGAAACAATTAAACATTAGTATCATTCCTTCTGGAAAAGAAGAATTCGAAAGGTTTCATCCTGTATGCATCCTTAGCTCTTATATCTTTTAAAAATATGTTCTTAGTATTGAGCAAGGCATACTCATATATGAGCAAGGCATACTCACAAAATTTCTTAAAATAGTCTCAGGGCTTTAAAAAGCCCTGCTTTTATACACCAGCAAGTGTATCACATTTTTATTGAACAGTACACGTTTTACAGTGATGTTTAGGTCAGTTAAACATTGTTAATTACAAATTTATTCTATCTTAAGGCAAAAAAATAAAGCAGAATATTGCCAGTTACTAAAATGTAAAAGCTGTCATTCTCCATGGTCATTTGCTTGATAATAAAATTCACAGATGTGCTCACAGTATTAATATAAAAAAAATTATTCTTGTCTTTATAGCTCCTATTTTCAGTCAATGAGAAAAATTAGAGGTCTGTTATTTCAATAGACTGAAATATAAACTATTCATGTATATTCTTTCATCAGTGTATGCACTTAATTCCCATTATTTTTATTGGCAGTAACACATGACTATTTGAAGGCACAATAAACTCCATAAAGTGTAATTAGTTGCTCAGTTTTGCTAGCATCTTTCTACTCCAGTATTTTTAAATGCCTTCACAAAACTCAAAATTTCTCCCTCTGTGCAGAGGCAAACTAATGCCCAACTTGCTAGAGTAGTGCTGATTGTTAGCTAAAATGGAAACACAGAAATTAGTTTTTTCTCTATTCTCAGCCAAGTTCTGTTTGGCTGACTTTTGTGTAGGTCAGGAACAAACCCTCTGCAATCTGTGCCCCCATGTATTTGACGGAGCAGGACAACAAGATTTCCCTTGATTCCCACTTAAGTAATACGGCTTCTAGAAATAAAGGCACTTGCTCCTGCCCACCTTTAAGTTGCTGGGAGCCTAATCATTAACTGCTTCAGTTGAGATACAAGAAGTTGTTTTTCTCTGTGAGGGCTTATTTAAAGTTACACTGATTTTCTCAGAGTGCATCCTGTAATAGCAAGGGTTCATTACACTCTTCACGTCAAAAAGAATGGGAAATACCTGTTAACAATGACACAGCCTAAGAAATAATTCTGAAAAAATTAATAAATATAGTTTATTATTTATTATTCAAAATGAAAATCTCACTCCCTCTACCAAAGCGAAGTACAGCCAGTTAGAGACCAAGCATAAGCCCTTCCCCTCCCTCTGCTCTCACTTATCCCCTTCCTCAGGGATCAGGGGAATACCTGGAGCTCCCCAGCTGCCATGCAAGCCAACTAATTTTGCAGGCATGCCAGGGAAAGATCCTAAGCCTTCAAGCAGTTTTGGCCTTGTCTAGATCCCCGTCTGGCGGCAGGATCACACAGGTGGGTCAGTCCAATAGCGGGTCTGCCCATCGAAGGCTGGTTGTTAGATGGGCTATGGAGACACCCAACGTGAAAGGGTTAAAGAAAGAACCTGAAGTGGTGTCTCAGCACATGGAGGATTCAGCAAAAGGTATTAAAGTAGTTACTGCCACACTAAATCATGCTGACAATTTTATTTTGTTGGACAGAGAACACAGAGAATATTAAACTATATTGAAATAAAATAGCCATAAACAAATTTTCCACTAATGAAAAGTTCTAGAGGGAGAGGAAAGCATGTGCCTGGAGGGGGAGAGAGAACAGACTCATTATGTTTTAAAAGTGATACAGATAAAGTCTTCACCATAATCTAATAGTGCAACAGAAAATGTTCTTTAAAAATGCTGCAAACTTCAGCTATGTGGGATTTGCCCCACTCCGCTTTAGGCACTTACCAGAGGCACCTAATCCAGCAGCACAGTTGCCTTAGGCTCTCTCTCTTGGAGAGAGACGCCTCCAGACAGCAAAGCGCGCTCTAGATGGAGATCATTGCCACAGCCTGCTCTCACAATGAGAAAAGTGCAGAAGATAGCAGAAAAACTGGTAGAGAAAGCAGAGTAGTTACAGCCTCCTTGCAGAGGAGCAGGAGGAAGGCAGCTAGCTCGACTGCAGTTGTCACCCAGTCAGCTGGGAGCTGCTGGGTTTTCACATTCACTGGAGCGGGGCAATTCAGTAAATGTGCAGCTCAAACTTTTTGTCTCTTTTTTTCACCACAGTCGCCTCCCTCACCCACTCCTCACCACCAGATATGTCCCCATCACACTGAGAAGAACAGAGAAAGCCTGCATGGGGGCTGTGAGGGCATGCGGAGGAGAGGGGGAGTTGGAGGGAACAAAACTCATCTGGGAAAGATGCATGCTACTGTAGCTGAGGAAAGGTAGTTTGGGTGGGAAGCAACCAGTGGGAGAAATAACTCACAAAGCAACAAAGCTGGAAGAGACCTGGAGGTGGCTGTAGTCAGCAGGCTAAGTGCTACAAATCTGAAATAACATTAGCCACCAACATAGGCCTGTGAAGGCTCTGAGCTGCAGAACAGCCAGGCTGGCTCATCAGAGGTCTACTGCTCCTCACCACACTGATCGCTGCTCCAGCTACACACGTAGTGTTCAGCTTCAGGTCCTTAATTAGAATCATAGAATCATAGAATCATTGTGGTTGGAAGAGACCTCAAAGATGATCAAGTCCAACCGTAAATTAGCAACAAGCTATTGACAGTCTGATGAGAGAGCTGACAAAAGCAACAGTGAGTAACATGGGATTTTCAAGGAAATTAAATTAAATTATTAAATTAGATTTGTCTGCCAGGAAATTATTTACGTGGGAGATATAACAATGACCCATGTATTTGAACGGATAAAAGAAAAAATTAAAAATTTAACACCAACAAACAAATAACGCCTTTAGACTGCAGGTACGAGGAAAGAAAACAGAATAAATATTGGAACAGCTTCCTACAGATGTATCTGCTCAGTCTTACCCTGCTGGTTTGTATGTGTTCCCATTGCTGTGCTATCTCATGAGCAGTAACCTCTGGAATAGTCTTCCCAAGCAAATCACAGAATCACAGAATGGTCGGGGTTGGAAGGGACCTCTGGAGATCACCTAGTCCAACCTCCCTGCCAAAGCAGGGTCACCTACAGCAAGTTGCACAGGATTGTGTCCAGGTGGGTTTTGAGTATCTCCAGAGAAGGAGACTCCACAGCCTCTCTGGGCAGCCTGTGCCAGTGCTCTGCCACCCTCAAAGTACACAAATTTTTCCTCACATTCAGCTGGAACTTCCTGAGTTTCAGTTTGTGCCCGTTGCCCCTTAACTTGTCACTGGGCACCAATGAAAGGAGTCTGGCCCCATTCTCTTGACACCTGCCCTTAAGGTATTTATAAACATTGATGAGATCCCCTCTCAGTCTTCTCTTCTCCAGGCTGAACAGACTCAGCTCTTGCAGCCTTTCCTTATCAGGGAGATGCTCCAGTCCCCTCATCATCTTTGTTGCCCTCCGCTGGACTCTCTCCAGTAGTTCCTTGTCTTTCTTGAACTGGGGAGCCCAGAACTGGACATAGAACTCCAGATGTGGCCTCACCATGGCAGAGTAGCGGGGGAGGAGAACCTCCCTCGACCTGCTGCCCACACTCTTCCTCATGCACCCCAAGATACCATTGGCCTTCTTGGCCACGAGGGCACATTGCTGGCTTGGGGGCAACTTGTCCACCCGGACTCCCAGTCTCTGCTGAGCTGCTCTCCAGCAGATCAGCCCCCAGCCTGTACTGGTGCATGGGGTTATTCCTCCCTAGGTGTAGGACCCTACACTTGCCCTTGTTGAACTTCATCAGGTTCCTCTCCGCCCAGCTCCGCCTGTCTAGGTCTCACTGAATGGCCGATGACAGCCATTATCTCACTGTCAAGCATTAAAAAAATGCTACAGGTTGCAAGAACACCATGAGAGTGAAAACCACCAAGACTATTATAAAAAAAGGGCCCAGACCACCTTATGGGCTAGGATTATTAGTATCTAGAGTCATTATACAAAGACTAAGATGACTCCACTCTTAGACACTGGCTGTACCAAAGCAGGCTATAAATAAATGCCAATGATGTTTCTGTTAGAGCACACCGGAGATCTGATTAATTACTTTTGGGCAGAAAAGTGATCCATAGACTCGGTCAATCACTTCTGGGTGGAAATGGTTCTTGCTTTCATCAGTAGGAAGGTGAATGGCAGTGAAAACTCCAAAAATGACACAAAGTAAAATGTAGGATTTAAAGGTGAATTTCACCCTGGCCCTAACTATGGCCCTAACTATAACTCAGTGAAAAATGGGTGCCTTGACTGTCATTTTTGTCTGAGAAAACTCCTTCCTGACTTGCTGAAGTATGTCAGTGCAGGTATTATAGACAGGCAAACATACTAATGGATATGCACTTCTCTGAACAATGTGGTACTAGCAAGGAAAAAAATGAAGAACATACTCAGAAGAGCGGAATGAAGCAATTAAAAGGCCCAACAGAGCTGAACCTCTGAAAATGTGAAGGATAAATACAGAAAGTTTGGACACGACTTCACACTGTGTCTGCAAGCAAGAGGTACGGGCAGAAAGGAAGAGAGATGGTAAGGAACTGAATTTCTAGAAATAATTAGTTCTGAAGCACTTGGTAATTTAAAAGTTGTGAAAGCAAGCTGTCTATGCAACTGTACTACAAAAATTTGAGGCACTCAAGGCACTCCACAGAGAATTGAAATGAATTAACAATACCTTTTCAAAGAAAGATTATAGAGGGAAGAGTGGAAAACAGCAGCATTTCTGCCAATGAGCCAGTCTGGAATCTCTAAGAAGAGACTAGATTGTGTTTGGGATCTGAAACACACATACACAATCACACAAGACCAGTGGAAGTACCGAAATCTACATTTGACAAACTTATTCCAGACAAAAGAAATCAACTAGTCAGACTTAATTTTATGGAGAGTGCTCAGACAGCTGGAAAGGACAACAACTGTAATGTAGATACAGAAAAGAGGATGTAGTTACAGATCTACTCATATGGATTTCTAATAAAGGGTGAAAAATCTGAATATAGGTTCCCTTGTTTTGCTCTAGCTGCTGAAAATGTGGGCACATATATTATTAATGGTTAAGACATACAGGCTGAGTAAATGTTAGACCCCAGGGAAATGGTGAACACCATTCAGATACATGCAAACTCGGCATTAATAATGACTTTTGTGGAATACAAAACTGTTCCAGTATTCACTGCTAACAGCACTGTTAGCAAAATAAATAATTTGCACCCCCAAGTAGGAAAGGGCTTTCTGTAATACTTTCCATACATTTTTTCTTTTTTTTTTTTCCCCCTCAGCAGAGAATAAAAAGGGTTTTGATGAATCCAAAGAAGCCCAAACATCATGAAATATTTGCTTGTCACTGCAAGTATTTAATTGAGCTAAATAATGTCTGGTCCTTATTTTAATTCATACTAATTTCCACTGAAGACTCTACCCCTCTAATCCCACAGCTGGAAGGAGGAGGAGAGCTATAAAATGGGAAAGTCTTTGGCCAGGGTGTTTGATGTTAGACTCCTATTCCTTTACCTTTGCAGCAATAACAGTCCCTTCAGGCTGGTGGACTTCACAATGGGGAGAGAGACACTAGTCAGTAAACTTCCACATCTGTCAGTTCACTGTTCCTTCCTGGAACATCCACTTTATGATTGCACATAGGGAGTCACTGTCTACTCTCTGCCCATCCCAACAACAAACTAGCAAACTACCTAGGGCTGTATATTACAGCCTGGGCTTTCTTTGCCCACAGCTGGTAGCAGAATTTGTCCCTGAAGTCAGTAAGCATACACAGCATTCAGTAATTTGGTGGGTGCATGCAGGTGTCTCTGCCTAGAAGTTTGATGCCAATAATGAAGGGGAGAAATAGATTTTGTTTACTAACCTTCTGCCTGAATGACCATAATTTTTTGCTTCAGATCAATTGAGGGATTTACAAGACACAACCTTGGCTCCTGCTTCTGAGTCATGCAGACTCCATTCTGGTTTACAACCATCCAGTTTCGGTCATACAACAAACCCTGGTTTCCCACTGGCCATTCTGTTACCTGGGAAAACATCAGGAGGGGATAAAAAGGTTTAGGAAATGTTAGCTGCATTAATAGATTCATGCTGAAAAGAAAAGAGAGGGAAAAGAAACCATTAATGAAATTCTTTGAAATCAGGAAAACTTGTGAAAGCTGATATCAGCCTTTAATAAGAGAAACCTTAATTGCAAATCAAAGATAAAGATATCACTGCATAAAACTGACAAAACAAAATGGAGTTCCTATAATTTGTTACATATTATCATACACTTTGATTTAACAGAGATACAAGAATAGAGTAAACAACCTCTGAAACCTGTTTTCAGTTTTATACTCATCCATTTTTAGGACATCTCCCCTCAACAATTTTCTTTTAATTTACAAATCATGGACATTTTATGGGAGGTGTATGAATTAAGGTAAAACCAAACAAAAAGCAAGAAAAATGTGATATTCAAAATTCTGAAAAACCTTATTTTTCATAAAACTGGAACCACTTTACCAATGAATCCATTTGAGAAAATCTCCACCACTGAGGCTTCTGGTTTAGCTAGAAGCATAATAGTTTCTCCAGATCCCCTTACAACAAAACAATTGTCTTCTTTGCTATCTGTTCTTCTGTTACTTCTATAACACTCTTTACATTCAATAGCCTATACAAGCATATTGTCCTTGCTTTCATGTACATTTTTCTGGTGAAAAGAACATCTGTTACTGATGCTACACAGATGGTAATCTTGAAATCCAAAACCAGAGCAATTTTAGTAATGCCTTTGGGTGATATTAATAACTGCTTTCTCCTTCAGAATGTTAAAATATTAATACTATTCTTTTAACATAAAGCTGGGCATTTAAACATATTGCTTCAGCTCATGTATGCTTTCTAGTCACAGTTGAATATGGAGAAAAGTTAACTACAGCTGAACTTTGTTGAATTCTTGTAGAAAAGCTTAACGCAGCTCACATGAATTAACTGGCAAAAGACTTTAGCCAAAAGTATTGGCAAAAAGAAGCTATGTTAAGCACAGCCTGATTCTCTGAAGAAAAGCATGGCTGGAAGCACTGGTTAGATTAATTAAAAATCACATTTTTGTTCAGCATGCACTCTATCCAAAATCCCACAGAACCCACAATATCCCATTCTTATAAACTTTTCCAGGTTTTACAGGAGCCTGCAGCAGTAGCTTGACACTGACAGCCTGACTACAGAAAGCTGAGGGCAGGCACTCTGGAACTGACAACTTAAAGCATTAAAGCTGAACTCTAAATAATTTGGCCACAGTGCTATCAACTGTATTGAATACAGAAAATACATGGAAAAAATTTAAAGAGAAGAAATGTATTTTATCAACCTATTTTATTTGTAATATTCTTTGGCAGTTTTGTAAGTGAGCATGGGTGAAAAATTCGGTCAAAAATGGAAACTTTAGGTCTGACTGTCATTGGAAACCCTGTTGTCCAAGCGCCTCAAACTATCAGAACCTAAATGATGTGAACCTTTGCTCTGTCTTTTTAGGAGGGAAATCATAGTCCAAAGATTGCAGTATTAGCTGAAGAACAGACTTTTGTTCTTGCTGGGAATTATTCTTTGGAGAGGCCAGTATTTTTCAGTTATCCTGTAAAATTAGATTACAAAATGCATTTGAACAGCTGGTGATCATCTGAGAGCTGCAAGAATTTCCTGCTAACAATCTCCCTTCCAAAACAGAAGATCACTAATCGGTAACACATCCTCCCATGGATCCAACAGAACTTTACAGGATTTGCAAGATATAAAGAGCAGAATAAACTAAAAGAGCAGAAAAATAGAAAAAGAGCACAAAGATTCCCAGCTCTCTATTGTAACATTCAGTTGTTTTGGTTCCACTTCAGGACAGCAATCTTATTCAGGAAAGAGATTAAGTGTTTGCTTACCCTTCACTGAAGGCAAGAGGTTTAACAAGCAAAACAAAACATTCTCTCTTTAATCAGAGCTTCAGCTAATTCTTACACGCTGATAGGCATTGTGAGGAAAGCGAGCCAACTAGGTAGCAGATATATGGAAATAATCAACACCTTCCAACCAAAATACCTCTGGTAGGTCCAAAATAATGGCAACTAACTCCATGCTCCGCTCCGAGATGCAACACATGACTATAGGTCCTCAGCCCATTTTTCCCCTTCCTCTGGGTACTTGCCATTGTAGTAAGTCATACATACATGGGCCCTGCAGTGAGTCCCTGTCCTCTCATGGATGTCCCCCGTACATTGCCAAGTGCCCTACCTCCTCTCCACTTCTCAACTTCCTCTATTGCACACCTTGCTATGACTCAATAAATAAAGTTACGACAACAAAATAACTGTGTACCCTGACCTGGACAGAGAGTCACAGACGATCATGAAACAGGCAGAGCTGGTTTGTTGCTAGTATTGATAGTGGAGATGAGCATGGAAGAACACATACATCTCTATTCTTAGTAATTAGGCTCGTGACCTGTGCAGACCATTTCCCGCCATTATTTCAAAGAGGCTGAAGGGTTTGTGAAATAATTACAAGCAACTGAATAGAGTAGTTCAAGCAGAGTCTGCCTGCTCTGTTTTCATCTGAGACATGGAAGGAGTGACTCAATTTGGCTCCCTCGGATTATGTCTGAGATGTCTGCCCAAGGCTAGCAGTGAAAGAGGCAATCCACATCCCAGTAGACCAGCAGCAGGAGGTCAGGCAGGGCACTCAAATGTCACTAAATAACTATATTCAGGCAACCAATACAGTGAAGTAAAGCAACTAATGAAGCTTACTGTGAAGTAAAAGAAAACAGGTTAGCATACATCGCAGTAAGCAATGCTGCATTACATAGCATCTAAATTAATTCCCTGAAGTTGTCTGACCATCTCTGACTACTGAGAGAAACTGGAATGGGGAGGACAGAAAGAAGGCAGGGACACCATCATTTTACTGATAGATGCTAGCATACACCTTCATTCCTAGCATGGCAGGTGGGCTAATCATCCAACCTAAGGTCTTCTTTACTTGTTGTAAGTAAGGATTATTGCATAGTACAGCCAGTACATGGTATTGTCCTGTCTGCTTTGGTCCATTTTTCTTCTTTTAATGTAAAAACATCCATTGCAAGAATTTTCTTTAAAGCATTTTGGGCTGCATTTCTCCATAGTTCACAGTAATGTCATTGTGAAGGCTAACACAATTTTTGAACACATTAAAGGAATCACTGAATAGGTTTTAAATTATGTAAGTTTAAAAATGTTAGTGATCTTACGTATAATTTATCCACTGATCACTAGGAATTTGCATTGTATTTTAAATTAAAAGCTAATTTGTTTTCTGTGTTGAGATGCAATTTTTATAGTCTGAAATCTACTGCAAGAATAATAAAGTTATTAATGTTTAAAGTCTTAACCTTTTTCACTGGGCACATTGCATTATGTAATTATGCAAAATTCATTGACATGAGAGATGTTCGTGTTTAAAAATGCATGTTTAAACACATTTTTATGTTGGAAAAGAAGAATAAAGTGGTCTGGGATACTCCTCTTCTCTGCTTCTCCTGATTTAATAAAATAATTGTAAGGAAAAGAAAAGAAATTGAGTTACAATATTCTGCCCTCTGCTTCCTGTGCCATGTGTACAAACCCCATGGAACAACACTGAACAGAGACCATCCCACAGCCAGGGACACTATAAAATGCTGTAGGAACTAATCAACCTGCAGTGAGCCGATGATCTTCATGCCAACCTTCATCCTCCCAGCTGTCAAAGCACTCTGTACTCTCATTTTCTCTGGAGGTCAAGCACCTCCCATAGAACAGAGAAATCAGTTCAGGAGAGGAGGAGATTATGTGACTCTAAAGAGGAGATCAAACAGCTGTGAGTTTGTACTCAAATCCTCATCGAGTTTGTCCTCCTGCAACCAGTAAGTCAGCGGGCAGGTTTCACTGGCAGACGGGCCGGGTCCTGCACACACAGTTAGCTGGAATTTTCCACTGCACATATTATTTTAGGCAAACACAAGCAATCAGGTACTCACAATAAAGCCTGTTTACTACACGTACTAAAGGTCTGACCTCCCATACCAGCTGGAGGCCTGCACATGAACTTACAAATCTATGAGATTCTGATCTCAAGTATCCAAGTATCATAAGATGAATGAATTTATTGCTGCTCAGTATCTAAACCACTTTCACCTTTTCACATCAGCTAACTTAGATCTACCCTATAACTGATAAAAATGGGGATCAAATTTTTAATTGGGAAAATACTTTTCTAAATTTCCGACAACTACAAAGCATATAAAGGTATTTTGGATTTAAAACATTAAACTGAATTTCAGTTCTTTGATTCCAACCGAAGACCAAGGAAACTACAAGCTACACGATTATTACTTCAGAAGTTTATGAGTTTACTAAAGTAAGGATATAATATAACGTTAAGTGTGAAGTCTGTATGACAAAGACCACTACGAGAATGGCAAAGGAATAATTTTCTACAGGATTCAGTCATTTCATGTTAAAGCCTAGAGATGCTGGTATAATCAATATTTTAGAAGGCAAAATGATTTTCAGGGCTTGATTCCATTTAATTGTGGTAAGTTTTCTCTAGCATGTCTTGCTTCAAACTCTAGTGCATGTGGTATAGGTTATTTACCAGTTTCAAGGAGGTACAGGCTGAAGTTGCAGAAATGACATACACGGGTTTATGGAGGTTGGTGCACTCTGCAGTTAGTGACGGTGTGGGTTCCAGCAGCGATAGCTTTCTATTCTCCTCTTACCTACTGGGAAGAGACCAAGCCACTGCCTGATTTAGAACAGGATTAACTGAGTTTTAAAGCTCACTACAAATGGTGGGCTGTAAGTTACCATTTTTACCTCTTCTATAGGCAGACAATGAGATTGACAGATCTTTCACAGGCTGGTTATAAATGTACACCAGGTCTAGAAGTGCCACTCAGACTTTTGGGAAGAAATAAATGAAGAATGCCTGGTGGACAGGACAAAGATCACAAAAGCAAACACATTTTCTTTGAGGATTTACTTCAATATAGAAAATCATGAAAATCAAAATACTTTTTCGACTTCATCTCCTGGCCTGCTCTCTTTATGCGTTGAAAACCCTTTGTCAGTGTATCTATTAGGTCAACTTCTGCTGTTCTTTCACATGTAGTCATGCATCTTCTATGAACCAAGTGGAAATGAATAAAAAATGCTCTTTGAGAAGCGCAAGAGAAGAACTAAATGCTACTTATAGTGAACTTTCAGTCCCTTCCAATACCACATACTAAATCCAGTACATATTTAATTGTATATTACTCTCTGGCAAAACAGGCTCTGACAGTGCTTAGCTTACTGATGTTTTGCTATCAAAAAAATATCAAAACAGACTTCAAAAATTACCCTAGGCATGCAAACTAAACCTCATAATCTAGTTGCAGTTTTAATAACTATTTTTAAAGTATTCAAATCAGCTAGTGTTAGCTGTGTAATCCAAGTTGCCTTGGATTCCTCTTGTAGTCAACGGAAAAAGAAAGAAATATCCATGAACATTTTTCTTACTGCAGATGCCCATTTTTCAATAAACTGATTTAGCAGGTATCCATCTCTCACTGCTAACAGAATAATATCTAACTTTAGAGGGGTAAGTTCAGGTAAGATGAACCCTGCTTTCACGCTGGGACCATTAACACATGCCTGGCACAAGAAACATGCATGAGGCACGGGGATTTTCCCCCTCCATCTAGAATTGCAGTTCTGTCTGCCAGGGAATACCAGGTTTGTATGAATTTATCACCCTAGAGCCGTTTCCCCTCACAGAGCTTGAAGAGAAGAAACCTGGCTCAGCTTGTGGGGAAACATAAGCTTGCTTTCATTCTGAGGTACGTCTTACCTGCTCCTGGGCACAATCACTTCAAAGCCTTCCTAGCACTGAATGTTGTGGTATGTATCTCACAACACCAGCATGCACGTTAAAAATAGAATTTAACCCCAAAGGGGCCTGAATACTGCTACAACGTATTTCAGCAGCTTCTGTAATACAGCTGTAATAACTGCAACACTTAAACAAATAAAGGTTAAAACATTTTCACATGAAATGTGGGATTACTTTGATTTTCTAAACAGTTTGATTTAGTGGGAGGTTAATAAGGGGTGGAAATTGTTTGTTCAGGTCTCATTTAATGCTCAAGACTGTGCCTCTGAATTAAAGACCTCATAAGCCAAACCAAATTTAATACAGATGTTTTGTTGATCATTTAACAGCGTTTGCCTTAATTCCCCATCCTGTTTTTGATTAAGAAAAAAAAATAATAAATTATGATCAAATCAGCTGAGAAGCCATATTTTAAATGCAGGTGATTTGTCACTGGATTTGACCCCAATTTTCACTCAGACGTGAGACAGTGACCTAGACCAGTAGGCTTTCATAGAGAAAGTTATACCATTATTGACATTCATTAAACCACTTCCGAGTACGGTACTAAGCAGAGTCACATTCTAGGTCACGTGTGGGCCATACACCTATTTCATCATGCATTATTTAAAAAAAAAGTCACAGCTAAGGTGACGATATTATTAACTTGGTAAAAAAGCAATTAAAATCTTCAAAGAGTGAACTTTCAAATACTGCTGCAACACTTAAATGTCATATTTCTGTTGCAAATGTATTTTTAATGATAACATTTCTTTGTAATGTAAATCATCCTCCTCTCAATTATAACATGTTAATCAAGTTATTTCTCAGTTGCTGCCTACCCATCAATGCCTACAAGTCCATCGCATGTCATTCTGTAAAAGCATACTAATTACTTGATTATATTTTAGGCAAGTTTTGCAAATCTAACTATTTTCTTCAAGACTGCATATTATGTGCAGATTCGTGGGTTGTGGGGGAGGGGAGAGCAGAAGACATATTTGCATCCTGTAACTTCAGCCTAATTGAAAATCCTTCAAAGTACCTTAGCATGCAGGACTTGATCCTAGAAATTGGAGAAAAGGAAAAATGAGTACCCGCACGCTGCTTCCTAATATCTCATGCACATGCTATTCCTGGTTAACATGTCTGATGGGGGTAAGGAAAAACACAAGGTTGAGATGAATATTTACGAATGATTCAAAGTGCATACCTCAAATGCAGAGCAGGATTTGATTGGGTAGAGGTAAATGTTGGTGACAGTGATGGGCTTGCCACCTCTTCTGCATGTTGGTACTGGAGTCTCAGAAACAGCAGCCCTTATGCTTTCCGCCTCAGCCTCCAGTGGCTGCCAGTTGACAGTTGCCTTTGTTGCAAACGAATTATTCCCAAGTTCTCTGTCTGAGATGTGCGGTATTGGAGACAATTTATCTCCATTGTTAAAGGAAGGGTGGTCATCTGGGACAGGCTCTGTCGTCAGGTTTGAAACAGAGGACTGGAAGGGAATCGCAGTGTTTGATTTGGAGAGTCTGGTGGCTATGATGAATTTCAAAAAAGTCTGTGCATCTTCAAAAGAAGACATGTAGCCAAAGGATATTCTCACAGAACCAGTGGGACGTCCATCAACTAGGTCTATATCATCTCCACAGACATGGCCAGCCTAGTTTGAAATAGGAAGAAAGCCAGAGGGTTATAATGACAGATTTTGCATTATTTCCCTCTAATCTTACACAATTCTTAAGTCTCTTAATTGTAACCTGAAAAACTGTTTGCAAAAATACAAAGTTAACTCATGAATACAAAGAAAAAATGGAGAAAAGTAATAAGATAGTTAGGGCTTACTTACTCAAACTAGGAAGAAGATCATTTTGAGATGCTTGTCCTATTCTCCCCTAAGGCAAGCAAGACTTCTCAAAGACATGACAAGAATCACAAAAAGGTTGTATGTCCCAGGATGGCCTGTTAACTAGGGCAGTCTTCAGGTATATTCCAGTCTCATCTGCATAGTTGTCTAGGACTTAAACTAGTATATTATATTCAGATAAGTGAACAAACCATGAGACTGCTGAATTTACTGGGGCAGTTTTCTTGATATTTGCTCTCAGAACAGTTCCATTTTATACTGTCAGTGGCTTATTCATGGCTTGTGTCAAATAGTCCAGTGGATAGCTATACAGCTGAGAACTGTTCTGGGATATTAGCAAAGCAGAGACTTGAATCTAGAACTCCCAACATCCAAAGTGACTTCCCTCATCATTGAGATATGCAATAAATCTGTCTTGCTGATCCAGTCAACATATTGCTTTCAGAATGAAGGGAACTAGCTTTCACTCTAGCACTTCCTCCTTTGAAGAAGACAGGTTTCCACTCATGAAAAATTTTTGTTGAAAAATCCCTCAAATACCCTAATAGTGACCTCCACGTAGATACCCCTCTATTTGATATGTCTTTCCTACAGCACTCTCTGGATAACTCTCCCTTAGAGCAGAAGTTTCTCCTTCAGTAAGTAGGTCAGTGAAGGCTGCTGCTGACCTCCAGTGAGACAAGCTGGACATCCTCTTTGTTCACCCATCTAACATTAGCTCACCAATGGACACAAGATTTAGTCCTACATCAGCGTCCATATTCCTGTAAGCACAGCAGCTGGGGTTTTTTTCCTCAGAATTTCATTTATTTACACATTTCTGTTACATAAAAATGGAAGTGTGAATAGTTTATTTACATAAAGGATTTTTTAAGCAAGAAATGTCACAGTTCAATGAACACAGACGCCATTTATGCAAAGAGAAATTAAAAAAAAACCCTCTATGTCAAAGCATGCAATACATTTGTAAATATTTTAATGCAGTGTGATGTAGTTTTTATCCTTGACAACAGAGCAGAAGCTACATTTGAAAAATTAGGTTGCATTTGTTAATACACATGTAACCCTTCTGCCAAGTATTGATTGATTGACTGAGGAGAGAGGTTCCTGCTGTGCAAATAAGAAAACAAGTTCCTATGTAACATCCTAAGAAAATTAACCACACTTCTCCAGGGACCCTTAAGGACAGACAGTCCTCCCTCACAGGCATTTTATACGTGGAAATCTTCATCAGGGAAGGAAGAATACAGTCAGCACCCTGGGAAAAGGTGAAACCAAAGTATATGTGCAAATAATGTGATAAAAGATGCCTTCCCCCACACAGTAATGTTGTCAATAACTCATCCAGATCCTTCTCAAAGGACTGATGGGAATGGAATGTCCCAAAATAATGACTGCTTGACTGCACCACCTCATCATACAACTTTTGGTGGATTGTCCCTTTATAAGCTTGAGTTTGGCCTATCCTCATTTAAATGATACAGACCTTTAAGAGGCCACCCACTCCTTAGCAAAATCCTCCTTATATAGGGAGATCCAAGGGTGTTGTAGCTGGTCATATGGGATTTTGCACTTCAGCAGAAGGGTAGACCTTTTTTTCCTTTCTCAGAGGAGAGAGCTTCCATGGTAAATCAAAGCACTATTTTGCCAAAGAAGGTATTAAAGAGCTCTCCCCCTTTAAGAACTTGTGCTATCAGTCTTGCATGTAAATGTGTTTGCAAAAGTTATCTAAACGTCTCTGTGAAATTATAAGGCAGCTGTAATATCAAAACAGCCATTATAATTTTTTATTTTTTGAAGAATATCATTAATAAAAATTTGGAATGTTCTTCATTAATTGACTGTATTTCAAACTCTGACAAATATGCAGACATGAAGCTTCCCCCACTTCATTGTAATACATCCTGATACACATCTTTTAATGACAATTTATGGAAAATATTAGTCATCTAGAAAACAGTCTTTACATTCATGTTCTAACAATCTAACTCACCAGTAACCTAGGTAGATGTCATCTAAATTTACTTTGCTCTCTGAGATTCACTGTGTATTTTCCTTTATTGTTTCTTGCCCAATTTGTGTATGCCTTTTAAACTGTAACATCCAACAGCAATAGGTCTATAACACTTGAATGTTATTAAGTACAATTAAGGATACTTAAGGAACAACATGAGATGTATTGTCCAGGAACTTCTGTTCTGCAGAAAGTCTGGATTCCATGTAATTCCAAATCCGAACAAGAGGCCACAATTTCATATTTTCCAATGAAATAAAAATAAGCAACACATACTGCTTTGGGTCCATCAGATGACTTTGTTTCAACACCCTATTTCAATGAACTGAATTTCAATTAATTTAGTTCTTTAACATGGTGTCCTGGTTTTGGCTGGGATAGAGTTAATTTTCTTCCTACTAACTGGTACAGTGCTGTGTTTTGGATTCAGGATGAAAATAAAGTTGATAACACACTGATGTTTTAGTTGTTGCTGCGCAGTACTCAACCCCAAGTCAAGGACTTTTCAGTTTCAGAGGAGGTGCACAAGGAGCTGGGAGGGAGCACAGCCAGGCCAGCTGACCTGAACTAGCCAAAGGGATATTCCATACCACAGAATGTCATGCCCAGTATATAAACTGGGAAGAGTTGGCCAGGAGATGCCAGTCGCTGCTCAGGGGTGGGCTGGGCATCAGTCAGCAGGTGGTGAGCAATTGTATTGTGCATCACTTGTCTTTCTTTTTGTTATCTCGCTTTTCATTACTACTACTACTACTATTATTATTACTATTAGTAGTAGCACAATTTATTTTATTTCAATTATTAACCTATACTTATTTCAACCCATGGTTTTTACCTTTTTCCCAATTCTCTTCCCCATCCCATTGTGGGAGCGGGGAGGAGTGAGCGAGAGGCTGCGTGGTACTTAGTTGCCAGCTGGGATTAAACCACGACACATGGCATTTGAGTTGAAAGGTCAGAGAAAGCAAATCAAATTTCATTCTTAAAGTCGCAGAGATTCAAAACCACAGGACACGATACACCTACTTTAGCTTTTAACTACTTAGGGTTTTTTTTGATAGAGCCAGATTTTCTTCTCCCCTTCAAACCTCTCATCTTTAGGAAATTCAAAACTGATAGCCAGAAGATGTCTTCTGGGTCACTGAATCTAGGTGTTTTCCATGGGCAATATATCATGTAATCTCATTCAGAAACTAACCTGCAGGTTCCTTTGGATGTCTTCATTGCTTATACCCAAATACATCTGGCAGGCTCCTGTGTTACAGAAGCAACCTGTGCGGACGTGTATGTTGTAGAGGCTGGCCATCTTGTCCACCTTCACAAAACAGCAGGAGATAAGACATAGGGGAAGAACAAAAAATAGACATTTTAAAGTTGTGGTCAACAAGATACAATGTTTTAAAGGTACAAATCAATTGGAGGTAAATTACCTCTCTAAATTATTAACAACTTACTGTAGCTTTTAGCATTCCCATACACATTTAGGATTTTTCAGCCTTTCAGTTGAGAAAAAACAGTGGTGGAAGCAGAAATGCTTACCTTGGCATTGAGAGAGAGTGCACACAACACACACACACACAGAGAGCGTATCAGGTCAGGTCTTGATCCTGTTAATGCTGGTACATGTGCTTAATTTTAAACCTGTGGACAGGTTCATTCACACCAGTAGTGCTAATTACAGGCCTGCAGTCAAGTGTCATTCAGTGTCTTGACAGAACCATCACCTACAACTGCCTCTGCAGAGACTGAAGAGAGGCCTGGGGCAGCTCTTCAGTTAGCTAAAGAAAATGTTCTCCAAGGATCTGAAACTGCAAGAGCTCATTACAGAAACTGAGTGTATCTGGGATTTTGGCACACAAGTGCTAGAAGAATCGGCCCCCCAGTAAGCAATAACATCTGACAAGGGAGGGACTAAACTGGAATACCTCCTTGAGTCTTCCACATACAAACACCCAGTCTACCAAGCCCCTGGTGTACTTTTTCCTTACACTGTGCTGTTCTGTGTTACACCATTACTTTATTGTCCATTAAATAATGAATGGGCAGGTATACAATACTTGATGACAAACTGGCATGAATAAATTCTGCGAAGGAATGAAAAAGTTGTGCAACGAGAACAGAAGCATATATCTATATGTGCCTCGGAAGGAGACGCATATATGTGTGCACAGGGAGGATGGCACTGGCAGGATGACACTGCAGAGAAGAGATACAGATTGTCAGGGTTTCATAGCGCAGCTGAGAAACAACGGAAGCACACCATGGGGATCCTCTTAGCACAGCTAAGAAACCGTGGAAGCACACTGCAGGGATCTGAAAACGCTTTATGTTGATTTCAAAAAGCAACAACAGCAGCTGGTAAGGTTAGCTGAGCAGGTATAGCTACTGCCAGTTATTTCTTTGACAACAAATGATGAACATTTCTGGTCAAGACTGGGAGAAACAACTGTCAAATGGTCAGAAAGATAGCATGAGACCTGGCACATCCTCTCTCTACCACGGACTTCCATAACAGCCTTGCACAAGCTGCATTAATCTCTCTGTGCTGCTTCTCCTCTCCTGCAAAACGGCAAGCTGAGAGCCCTGAGATTAACCATGCTGCAGGGTGAGAGGCCCCTGCCACGCCAGAGACACAATCGTCCTCGCAGGGAGCTCAGGCTCAGCTACACACACAGCCACGGCTCAGCCTAAAGGTCAGGAATGGAAGTGTCGACCATCTCAAAGCAACCATTTTCCCACCTGTGAGCTCATGCTTTACCTGCCTGAGGTACCAATGTCAACAGTCAACCTAGCTTTTCTAGCTGGTTTAATCTTTATTGGCTTTTATTATTTTTAACATAAATTCTTTTTGTATAGGATAATAGTCCAATTTATATAGCAAATACTTCCTGGTATAATTCAGCCTATCTTTTGTCTCCTGTCTTCTGACATCATCAATCTTCTGATGTCAGCCTATCTTCTGACATCTCTTAGCTTAACTGTGTGAGGTACCAAGCACCTTTAACTTCACTATCTCAGCAGCTTGAAAAACCAAGCCTTCTGCTAGAACTTACTCCAGGCTGAAATAACTCAATCTAAGTACTGTTTAGCTCTGTTAAAAGCAGTTCAAACAGCATTCAAAATTGACTTCTTTTTTTCATGAAGGCACTCTGCACAAAAATGTGCTGTATACACAGAAACAATCCTACATCATTAGAGTGCACAAGTTCTCAAGTTCACACTGAAATATGTTCTGTGTCACTAGTTCAGTTCAAATAGTTTGGCTCTCAAATGGAGATACAATCAAAATAACTCCCTATCTCCAGACTTGGAAAGCAGAGAATAGAATCAGTCCCGAGATCCCTATTCATGATTAATGCCTTGGAGAATATCTTGTGTTCAAAGCATTTTTCTCAAATCAAAGTTATAGTAAAAGGCATCTGTTGAGAAAGACTGTTGTGATGTCATTAGCTTTGTTTTGTCAGAAGACTTCAATCTGGGAACAGTGACATTTTCTTGACTTCTTTTTTCATTTAGATGAGAAAAGTTGTCATCCTGGCATAACATGTTTTGTCATGGTGCTAGTGACTCGTGGGTGGATCTATCGTTCTGTTAATGATGACAAGCAAGGCAAAAATCATGACAGATACTTCGCTACTGAATTGGTACACTGTTTGGGCTTATTTGCTCAGTATGCAAAAAGCTTTAAAAAATACAATCTTTTTATTATTATTACTTTTTGAAGAGACGTTGCTGGGGCAGCCTTGCTTATCTAAGTGTATGTAGTGTAATGAAATTTCCATGACACAACTTCAAGGAATTGCTAACAAGAATTTTTAAAAAATCTTTTAAATTTTATCAAATAAATTATCACTGTTCTTTAATGAACAGTAATTTCATTCTAGCCACGCAACCCAATACTCTTCTCCAGTAATACTTTTAAATGTGATATATATTAATCTGTACAGTGGACAAGGTTTATTCATACATAAAAACAGATGAACATTAGAGTAATATAAGAAATTATTGCTCAGGAGAACAAAGGTAAGTTATAGTATTATAAGTTAGTATTAATCAAACTCTGTTATCACCAATGTGATAATGCACACAGGTCTTGGGAATGTGATGCACATTTTTCATTGCAAACAATGACACCATGTAAAGAATCAGTAAGGGCAGCACCGTCCCTTGAATGCATGCTTGACTTTCCCTTGGACATATGCTTCAATTTCTTCTTGTTTAGTGTCACCCTAGAAATACGCTACTTGGGGAGTTAATTTAATCTCTCTCTGCAGTGCTACCACATAGCAAAACAAATAGAACATAAAACATCTGTTACAGTTATTTCAATGAAGAAAAGCTTATTTAAATATAGCACATCTTTAAAATTGCCATAAGGAGCAATAAAGGCTATTGAGCTCAGGGTTATGAAATACAGAATGCCGCTTGCAGCTCTGTCTGTAACAGCAGCAGCTGACTTTTGGGAGCCAGGAATATGTTCATCAATGAAGGCACAGAAGCATGAATGGTACTGATGGTAAGTACACAGCTTAATGTACTCAGATTGTCAGTTTTGGTGATTCCCTGTGTCTGATATTTGGAACTATTGTGCCTTGGTCTTTCAGAGCTTAAAGACTACAATTAAACTGCAAAACATATGCAGAAATCTTGCAGAATTTTTAATGATTTCAGTCATGAGGACACGGTAATTAAGCCGTCACGGCATCTTAGAGTCCCTTCTGTCCCTCAGAGCCCCTTGGCATTCATTACTATTTCTGAAGCTCTTTACTGTGGGCCAGGCCCTGTAGATTGCTTTACACCCCAACATTTCTGATGTCAGATCATCTTGATTTTTGAAAGGAAAAGGTGCTTTTCACACTTCCAGGCTGTGGTCTTCAAATTTAATAAACACATATGAATGAAGTTCATCTGTAGTTGGTTGACCTTGGCTGGATGCCAGGTGCCCACCAAAGCCACTTTATCACTCCCCTCCTCAGCCAGACAGGGAAGAGAAAATATAATGAAAGGCTCGTGGGTCAAGATAAGGACAGGGAGAGATCACTCACCAATTACCATCAATGGCAAAGCAGACTCAACTTGGGGAAACTACTTTAATTTATTACCAATCAAATCAGA
>NW_009603279.1:0-5059 GCF_000690535.1 Cariama cristata
ATAATGATTCTATGATTCTATATTCATTATAATATATCCAGCTACCTTCATTTTTATTATTTCTCCTCCCTCCGGCTTTTTTATGAAATCTTTTGTTTTTAACAGAGATCATTAATGAAAAATGAATGGCAATCTTCTCCTTTTTAAAAATTAATCTTCATAATCACCTCATTTTAAATTTCATCCAGGTCAGCAATTTCATTGAATTTAGAAGTTAAAAACAATTTGGTGTTCTTTGGTGGAAAGTTTGCCTCGTTGTGCAGACCTGTTGGGTATTTCCTGGCAATCATTTCAAAGCACATTGCTACCAGATAAGAAATATAATGACTTGCTAAAATTTCTGGTAACACTCATTATTTATCAGATACTTTTAAAGGCAGATTATTTGTCTTTTTTTTCAACATTCTTTGATTGTTCTTTGCTTATAATGCAATACATTATAATGTATTATATAGTGCATTACACAGACAAGTGAAGATGAATCCAAACTTTTCTGTACCTTTAGCAATTGAGCTTCATAAATACAGTTACCTCAGCATTTCTTCTTAATATTAATTGAATTCCTTATACTTACAACTTCCTGGTTTCCTTTTTCTTTTTATTTTTTATAATATGCTTTTAAAATGGTCTCAGTAATTTTCCTTTTGTGAGACCTGGGCTTTGATTCTAGCCTAAACTCCTCAAAGTGAGAGTTGGAGTCCCTGTCAAATAGAACTGGAAAATCCTATCTGAGCACAGATGTCCTGTATTTAAGATCTGACAGATAACATAGCACTTTAAAAAGCCACTGTCTTTCATGACTAATACCCTGGTGGACCCAGTGGCAGACAAGCACTGGTTGTGGGAGAGAAAAAAAAATTGTGGTAATATTTCAAGCTTTTTGAGAGGTATATCTGCCCAAGTCGGGGAAACACATAGGCATTTAGTATGTGGATGGTGGCTGTTGCGAAACAGTTGGGAAGGCAAGGACTGCGTTTTCAGAATTGATAGTAGGTGGCTTTGGAATAGAATAAGTGGCTATAAAAGGTGGAAAGTATAAAAAGCAGAGATGTGGAGAACGTGTTGTAGGCTATATAAAAAGAGATTGGGATTTGTGATGCCTTAAAACATTTGAATTATTTCAGCCGAGAAAGATAAAGAGGGAAAAATCTCTCTGGATATCAGAAAACCTCATGCCTAGTAAAGATAGGAGCAAAGCACTGGTGAGGCAAATGGGCAGGATTCTGGAATCCAGATGGGGAATGTTAGAATTTGTTTCTTTTAAATATCAAATCTTTATATGTAATTAAATTCTACATAATATAGTCTAATGTTTCATCAAAATAGTTATTTCTGATTACACATTCTGTTGAAGTGTTGGATCTTTGTTGTCTATGCAACTGTAAAAATGAAAAGGCCATAGAAATGCAGAGGGATTCCAGATAAATGTAGTCATACATACAGTTTACTATAAACAAACAGGAAGGAGCCTTACTTATGTATTTACATATGTGTATAGTTCTGTAGCCATGCAGGCCAAATTCGGGTAACTCCTGAGACTGGGAGGCTGACCAGGGAGATTCTCTGTACAAAGGAGTAACACCCAGTTCTTCCATTGGATCCTCTTCCTGCCGGTGCATGAAGGAGGGGAGAAAAGTCATATCCTACTGTCAAAACTGTTAACAATAGTGCAAACTAGCAATTTTGTCTGAGAAATTATTTGATCTAGATAACATCTCACTGTTGATAACCTGCACCTTTCCTGTACTGGCACTGCAGTGATAACATTGTTTGCTGTGCTTGACTCTGGAGATAACTCATAAGCTACAGCTTGTTTTGTCTGCATAGTTAAATGTACTGGACATTGGACTTTGTTTTAGTGTACTTTTCCTCAAATGGACTTTGAAAAATGTGAGAATTGTTTTAGTTTTAGAAATTTTGATTTCATCTTTCAGCTCTGACACCACCATGAAAGACATGAGTTGCTCTGTCCAAAAGTTTTGCAGTTTTGGGGGGAGGAAGCAAAGGGGTAAGGGAGGATTCTTTTTATTTTTTTAAACTACCAGACACCTTTTTCCTGTTTCAATCACAGCTGGATTTCTCGTATCTGTTTTCTCTTAAGAAGTCTGTGATTTTCCGTTTTTACAAGAAAAATTTTCGTTATGGAATTTACCTTCTCTCTAATAGAAGACTTACCTGTGGGAGCAAGGTTTTCCATTACAGAAGACCATAATTCTGCATTTCTTACTCCTTTAAGAAGCTTTCAGTCATCCCAGTTTTCCTGTTACAGAAATAGAAACAGTCTATCCATGGCACCTCGAATACTGTGTTCAGTTTTGGGCCCCTCACTGCAAGAAGGACATTGAGCTGCTGGAGCGTGTCCAGAGAAGAGCAACAAAGCTGGTAAAGGGCCTGGAGAACAAGTCTTATGAGGAGCAGCTGAGGGAGCTGGGGTTGTTTAGTCTGGAGAAAAGGAGGCTGAGGGGAGACCTCATCGCCCTCTACAACTACCTGAAAGGAGGTTGTAGCCAGGTAGGGGTTGGTCTCTTCTCCCCTGTAACTAGCAATAGGACAAGAGGAAATGGTCTCAAGTTGTGCCAGGGGAGGTTCAGGTTGGATATTAGGAAGAACTTCTTCACTGTAAGAGTCATTAAGCATTGGAACGGGCTCCCCAGGGAGGTGGTGGACTCACCATCCCTGGAGGTGTTCAAAAAACATTTAGACGTGGCTCTTCGAGACATGGTTTAGTGGGTTTAGTGGGCATGGTGGTGTTGGGTATACGGTTGGACTTGATCTTTGAGGTTTCTTCCAACCATAATGATTCTACAATTCTATGATCTGAAAGTCCTGTTCCTTCTGTCCAAAAACCATCCAGAATAATTGTATATCACTTTCATAATTAAACACTTTTAGAGATACTACAGCAACACTTGATAGATCCGTTATGGTCATGTGCAGCTACTGACTCTGAAAGTGTCTGCCACTGCTCTCACAAGGTGGAGCTCATGGTTTTCATTCTATAACTTGTACTTGACCACCAATTTATCTTCAACATATGTCAGATTTTGGAAATTTTCACTATTGCAAACAGGCTAAATGAAGACAGCTTTAGCTATTTTGGGCCTGATATATTTTGTATTCTTAGACATTTATCTTTTAAGAGTTTCTGTCTGGAATTGATCCCCTGGTTTCCTTCATTGGACTAGAAGAATAATTTAATTTCTTTCTGGTTCAGCTGTAGAAGAGGGAAAACTCTGCCATCATTCGTAGTTTGAGGGGCAGGCAATTTTGTAGAATTTTCGGTCTCTTCATTGGTTTTTCAGTAGGTTTAATGGAGGTGATTAGACTATTGCAGGTTGTAGCCTCCATTAGTATTCATTAAAACTGCCATTTTTTTCTGATGGTTCACTTTGTTCAGAGAGACAGATGTTTCCATGTACTTTTCTGCCCCTCAGTCCTCTGTGGTCATTTTCTGTGCCATGATATTTCTGCTTAGCCATTCTGTCCCCACCACTATTTGACTTATTTTGCCTCTTCACAACTCAAGAGTATGCCTATATTTGCAAACTGTACATTAGTATACAGGACCGTACAATGTTGCTCTGATGAGTACTGAAAAATGGTATGGAAAGACCTTAAATTGTAATGCTTCCCAACTACTAAAGGCATGACATATAATACCTGTTCACAATATAGCAGACTTTCAAAATTGTTTGAACTTTCTGTGGTTTATAGCCTTCATGTCTGTTTTTCAAATTGTTGAAGGATTTTATCACCTTTAGTTTCTTCTCTGCATCCTTCTGTTCTCATCCTTCCTGTGATGTCTGGTCTCGTAGTGCCATATTTGACATCAACTGAGTGGTTTAGATTATTCATTAAATGTAGGTGTTAATTTTTGAGAAGTTAAATTGTGGCTTTGGACCTTTGTTGGCCTGGTGAAATAATCATGGTAAGCAGAACAATATTGCCTACTTGCTGCTTGCTACACTGCTAGAATTTACACATCACTTTTGTGTTTAAAAAATTCATGACTGTAGCTAGAAATATCTATTAACATGTAGATGTCTATAAATAAACTAAAGAGGTAATGCTGGGTAGAAAAATATAGACCTAGTTGTCTATTTCAGTAAATGGTATTGCATTAAAATTTTCTTATACCAAGTTTGAAGTCTCTGTTGTTTTGCTGACTGAAATGGAGGTTAAAAAGAGTAGAATTTGGTCTAGCAAGGAGTAAAAGCAAATAATCTTTTCCCTCTAAACTTAATCCTGCAAGAAATAAAGTTGGTAGTTTAAGGAACATTTGCATTAGTAAAGGACTCAAGAATTTATTCTATCATCTACACTATCACTAGGTAGGCTAAAGCAGAATTAGAATGAATTGTTATGGATAAAGGAAGGTAATAAACATGCTTTCATCTCTTACATAAGCATCAGTAAGATTATAAGTGACTCTAGTACGAGAGAAGACAACAGCTGGCAAATCCTGTTGTTGCTAATGTTTTTTAGGTTAATGTTGAAACAACCCTACAGATTTATTATTTTTTAGAGAAGCCCAAATAAACTCCCAGTTAGGGAAAGGTGACGGAAAACTTCTTCAAAACCCACTGAATGGCTTCCTTTGAAATCCACTGAAGAGCTTTGGATTAGGCAGAAAGATATGTCATCTGTAAGAAGAAGGTTTTGCCTTTTTCTCAGTGTAAGCTCCCATTATTGATTGACTTGAAGGGTTCCCTATTCAGATGAGGAATGTTCTTTTCGAGATTTTGTTTACACAACACCAAATATTGTAATTATGTCTTCATGAATATTCTTTCCAGAGAGAACAATGTGTATTCTGGTGGCAGTGGAATACACATTTAAAATTTGTGTGCAAACAGTGTTTATTCTGGATTGTGTATGCCTTTCTGGTAAGTTTTCCTTCTCTCACTTCTAATGGTTTTTGAATGACTGTGGCTGCCATCAGTGACAATTAATGGCTGATGGGCAAATTGCATGTGTGCTGGCTGTCTTCCCGTGATTACTCGGACACTTAAAAAAACAAAATCAACACCCCCCCCCCCCCCCCCTCCTCTTTCCCCCA
>NW_009603279.1:5090-7488 GCF_000690535.1 Cariama cristata
CCCCCCGACATTTCTCTGCCAACCATCATCTCTGAATTACTGTTCCGCTCATTTTTCCTTCATTTGTTCTTGAGATTCACAAAAATGTAATAACTTTTCCTCTCCTTGGAATATTTTTTTTAGTAACGACCGGATTGATAGAATATTTAGTGTGTTCAGGATATTTTTTGTTGCTTAGCCCTTAATCTGAGAAAGAGACATAATGGCAGATTCTTATTCCTTTCCTGGGACAGAAAATGTGCCCCGCTATTGCCATAGTAATTAAGTTAGGCATTGTTACTACAAATACAGAAGGCTTTGAAAAATCAATAAGAAAACTTTTTAAATGTTTGTCCGGGGAAAAGGTGGAACTGATATTTGTACAATGTCCTGCTTTGCAAAACAAATACCTGTGTTCCCAAAGAGAAGACTTGTATTAAAAAGTTAATTGTGCTTTATGTTCCTGTTGCATGTGCAATATTATACAGAGATAATTAATTTGCACATATTTCAGAGTGCTTTCACAGTTATTTGTGTGGTCAATTTAATACTTACACTTTGGGCAATAGTGAGGGCATGCTCATCTCATGTCCTATTGACCTAATCTAGCTGTTTCTACCATTCTCATCACCATAACTTCTGAGCTGCTGGTTCTCTGTTTTGCTATTCTGCTCTCCTTATGTATTCAGATCTCCCACTGATGTTGCTGTAGGGAGCTATATAAGAAAAGCAGAATATCGAAATTCATTACTATCATGTGCAACTGAGAGAAGATGTTTGAACTGGGAATATTGCCCTTCAGCTTTTGCTGTTGTACATTGCCTTACATTTGACTCAGTGCCCATCAGCTGAGGTTTTGTACAGACTTGTGCTGAATTTGAGGTTGAAATAGTGCCACCATGGATTTGATCTTCTGAGAACTGAGCCCCAGCTCTTATTTTTTAAACATTATGTGTGGCCAAATGCTAGTTCAGTTTTGCATGTATTCATGCCCACAGAATTTGGCGACACCAAGCAAAGCACGATAAGCTTTAAACTGGTTGAAAGAATTGTGGATTTCTTCTTGAATTTTCTCCTTCTATGTAATATATTCTCATCACTATAAATCTTTGAGTTTAAAGCCAGAGATATACGTTCTCCACAAACTTAAAACATTGCCTTTGGGAATTGCTTATCAAAGGAGCTGAACTAAAAGGATAACTGTGATCAGGTGTTCCGAGGCTGCATAGCTCATACAATGTGGATTTTTGTTATGCTGTGATGAGAGTCCCTGACGAGAGATGCAAAATTCCTTGCTACTGTTAAAATTAAAATCATGTATAGCTAACACTCAATTGAAATGGATACAGAATGCCTACCTCAGCTTGAATTTTACAGAATGCTGCTTGTGTGATGGGCTTTATCATAGTTTTAACTTGTATTTTCTTTGTAAAGTGCTTTGGCATAAATAATTTTTTTCTTGGAAGACAAGAAAAGATAACTTGCTTGAACCTTCGGTACTAGAGTAATGCACTAGGATTGCATAAAAACAGATCTATACATTGCAGTTCTTTCAGCCGTATTCAATGTTTGTAGTTTTCATGGACTTCTGTCAATACTGGGAAAGTTAGTCCTACAAAAATTTTTATTACATATCTGGATGATGAGCTGTAGAAGTATTTTTAGTCTGAACTTATGTGTGATATTGACCAGAAAAACTATAGATATCCATAGGTTGAAAGCTGCTTTTATTCCTGAACAAATGAAATACAGCTTTCTTTCTATTTTAGCAGATATCCAAGTTGTTTTAAAAAACAATACATTATTAAATGAATTAGAGTTATTTGTTTGTATTAGAATGTTAGAATTAGAATTAGAATTAAAATTCTGGAATTTTTTATTGTGATTCCATAGCTGAAAGAAAGTTGGATATTGTGCTGAATAAAGATAAATTCCTACTTTACATATAGTGAGGAAAACATAGTAAGAACATAAGGTCTGCTTTACTGGCTCAGAATAGCTCTCTGCCTAACCTGTATCCTGTCTTTAAGCATGGCTTGGAGCAGATGGTTGGGAAAAGACTACAAGAAACAAAGCAGACATAATCTTCTTCCTCTCACACCTTCCTGTTTCCTATCTCTCAGTATCTTAAAGAATCTCTGAGCTGGAGGCTGCCAAAGGATCATTGTGCTTAACTGTCCCTTATAAATATGTCTAATTCCTTTTTAGGGCCATTTAAACTTTCCTCTTTCCCAGCCTCCTGGGGCAATGAGATCCGCAGTTCAGTTATGTGTTCTTTTGGGGTGTGGGGGAGGTCACAACATGACACAAGAGGGACAGACGACACACAAAACCAAACCAAACCATATTTTCTTTGTTGGGTACCTAGTTGCTGATATTTTCACTAGGTAATCGGGGGGGGGGGGGGGGAGGCAAGATT
>NW_009603279.1:7519-32548 GCF_000690535.1 Cariama cristata
TTATGAAAAGTGTTAAATAATAATTCTCTTTGCATTTTGTCATTTCTAATTTCATATACCATTCACATCCCTCTATGTGATATCTGTCCAGTAGGAGAATCCCAGTCCACTAAATCTCCCATTTGCAAACGAGCTCTTCCAAGCCTCTGACAACAGTGGCTGGCCCCCTCTGTACCTCTGCTAGTTCTGTTACTTGCTTTTAGGTTGAATGACCAGAACTACACGCAATACTTGGGATGTGATTGCACTACTGGTGGCATAAGGGTGTTTTCTCGTTTAGCCTCAATTCATTTCCTGAGATTGCTAACATTCTGTTTGCTTTTTGAATACCTCTGGGCTTACACTGGTGTTTTAAATATCTTTTCTCTGAGTGGTAATAACTACTTTAAAGCCCATCATTACTTATGTATGTGTATGCACAGTTAGGGTTATTTTTCCTTTTGCGCATTTCTTTGCAATAATCAAATTAAGGCTGCCTCAGTTTTATGAGATTGTTCTTCAGATTCTCACAAGCAGCTTCAATTTGATTATCCAGAATAAGCTTTCAGAGTCTTTAATCAGTATCTCGAAATCAGGAAGGTTACTTTAGAATCACAAGATCTTGCGAAGGAATATGTGGCAATTTTTATTTACCTTTGTTTGGCTTGATCCTTTAAGATGACTATTTGCATACTTTCATCCACCAATGAAATGGACTAAAACCATGCTAAAAAAGCCAGAGTTAACACAGTCATCTTGTTTCTGAAATGGAGGCTTTAGGAATGCATGGTAACAGCAGCTCAGTTTAATTAGCTGAATTTAATTACTCCACAGAAATGAAACCAGCTGGCCCAACTTAGCAATAGAAAAGTGGGATGTTGAAATCCAGAGCTGGACACCATGGGGTCTTTGTAGCTGTAGACACCTCCAAAGGGTGTTTCATCACACCCTTAGTTTTAAGCTAAATCAGATGTATTTTCCTTCTGACACCGCTGTCCTCCTAGGCCACTTTAAAGGGAGTCGGTGGGGACTGATCCCAAGTAAGAACAAAATGGGAGTCTTTGAAGTAGGTGAGATGCTTCCCACTTCAGTCTTGGCAAGCTCCAGGGAAAGCCTTCCCATTTATGGGTCCTGAGGCATCTAACCAGGGCGGGAGATTGCCAGAGACATTGGTTTCATGTGGGGTCTCCTTCAAAATTGGCCTGACACAGCAGCAACAGCAGCCATTGCCTTCCTTTTCCTTCACAAGACACAACAAGCCTTTTGTACTTGTCCTTTATCTCTACTCTCCTGCAACCTCCTGTTGATGCTGTGCTACTGAAGAGCTCTGTAGGAGGTGGACAGCAGGCAAATTTGTTAGGGAATAGGCTTCTGGCTTCACTTTGTTGCTTTGAGAATATTTTCTAGTATCTATGGGATGTTTTGTTCCTAAATGATGGTTTTAAGCACTGCAGGTGAAGGGGAAATTTTGTAATACATATACAATTTTTAATTCTTAAAATAATTTTCCCAAATACTATCTATTCATCTAAGAACTTTGAAGAACTTTTAATAAAAGGATAAAAATTTGGGGCTGAATTTAACCTAACTTACTGTAGTGATACTGAAAATGTCAAACAGTTCTTCAAGATTGAAAATTTTAAGAATTACAGGAAATAAAACTTGTAGCTGTAGAAATTTTTGCTACTGTGTTTTATCTCCTGAGTACACTTAGATAGCACTTAGAAAAGGAAAAAAAAAAAAAAAAAACTTTGCATAGAAGGAACCTTTTGAGAAAAAATACTAATGCTTAATTGCAACTTGGTGACCCAGTACATAATTTCTTTTGGCTTATTAGGAGTATATGATACTCACGAATTCAGATTTGTTTATGATATAAAAGCATCACACTTTAGCAAAACTCTCTTATAGCTTAGTAAACTGCAGGACACTGCATCTGGGAGTTTCTGAATAATTTATCTGAAGTAATGAGTATCATCATGTGATGCTGTATCAAAGCAACTGCTCGAGTGAAAGCCAGCTGGGTACAGCCAATGTATATCAAATAGTTGCTCGAGTTGTCTCTCTGGAAAAATTAGAGAACATAATGAGCAAAATTAGAAAACCTGGGGAGCAACCTCCATGGATACCTATTAGCGAGAAGTAATTTCATTAGTGTGAAATCTGTGGAAGTTCATTATTTACAAAGTTTGCTGGCGTTATAGGAGAAATGCATGTCTACATACACACATCTATTTATATGACATGGACATACAAATGTATAAGTATATAAGATGAGTACTAGGTGTACTTCATTTTCTGTATCAGCTTTATGAAACACTAATAGAGTACTTACTTGCTCAGAATCTAAAAAGAACTCATTTAATGCCCAACAGAAGCTTTTGGTTTGAGTTTTCCAAAAGACTTTATATAGTCTCAATAAAAGTAGATGCTTCAGAAACAATATCCTGGAAAGGCTGACAAAACACATTTGCTAAGGGAAAATGCACAGCTCTGTTAAGTATTAGATTGATGCTTTTATGAGGCATCTATATTTAAAGTGTCGTTTGTGCCCACTCTGCACGATGCTGACTAGGAATACAGAACCACGACGTGCAGAGCTGAGAGAGAAGGACAGACCTACAGAATTTTCAGTGGAGTCAATGGATACTGCAGCTGGTCTGCATCTCTCAGGATCAAATCCTGCTCTAAATGTTATAACTGCTTTTACTAGCCTGTCTCCTAGTAAATCTAGTATCTGAATGGTTTAACAATGAAGTCATTTACATCACCTTTTGGATCCACAGTTTAAGATCACAAAACCAATTTGATGATATTTTTGTGTCAATGGCTTTTGTAGCTATGGTTGTTTTTTTCTTACAGACATGAGAGAATTACTGCTTCATAAGATTGTCATTAGCCTGGGAAAAAAGAGGCCATTGATTCAGGGCATGAATAGAATGGCTTGTAATCTAAATTACCAGTTGGGGATTCCCGAATGGCCAAGGGCACAGCCTGTCTGATCTTAGCAAAACTCTGCATTGCGGTGGGGAACTCCCTAAAGGATGCATTATCTTGTGATGTTGACCTTAAATCAAGGCTTGTTGTTTGAAGGAAATAAAACAGAAGGCTTTTATTTTCAATAACAGATTAGAAGTATGCTAATTCAAATAAGATCCAAAAGCAAAAGAAGTCTATAGCAGTTCAGAGCAACAGACATATTTGACACATTTAGGTACATTTCTGTAGTATATGAAAGCAAGAAAAGTATTCTTCTAAAGCACATGAAATATGAATATTGCAGCGTTATTCTATTACATGGGAATTGGAAAGTGGAGGACTGCATAACAATTCTCTAATATTATATACTAACATAAAGCAATGACATTCTTAAATTTTAAAAATAACCACAAAAGTATGATGTACATCCAGCCAATGTTTTTGTTTCTTTTCATGCAAAGATATTTCATAAAAATATGCTTTTCAACTGATAGTGCCCTTTGACAGACATTAAGAATGACAGAGTGGAATCTTTAGTTATCCAAATTCAAAGACCTACTGTTATTCTATTTAAATTCACTCTGATAAGAATGTAATATAAAGATGAAATGTGTATTGGAATGTTCTTATTATCTATTGAATTTAGCTAAGTAATGTCTTTCTAAAGGAATAAATATGAGTAAATTCCCTGACCTTAAATGTGAAACGGTCCATTGCACGTATATGTACAGAGGTGTGCATCATAAGTACGTCAGCTTGTTTACAAGTTAATGGAGAAAGATAAAATAAAAGACTTCAAATTCATAAAAGCCATTTACAATATTTACAGACTGAATGAAGCATTTTAATCTTTTCTGTCTTTTTGCTTTGTATGTCATGAAGGTTAACCAAGCCAAAATGAAAAAGACAAAACCTATCTCTCTAACAAAATTTAATCTGACCTACAGACTTTGGATCATTACAGGAACACAGATATTTGTAGCAACGCCTACAGTATTGTGATTTCATAGAATATCATATTTTTAATGATTATAGTTAAATCGCTAAATCTGTGATGAGAAAACAGAGCTTTCATTTAGCATTGTGACTCTCATCCATTTAACCCTGTAAGAGAACTTGCATCTGCTAGCCAGGAGTAGCACGTGCTGGCACCAAAACCTTCACTGAAATCATCAAGTTCATTTCTCAACTTACTAGTCAGCGTAGATGGACAAGGCTCAATAAAGCCTTTTGAGAAAATACTTTATCAGGAGCTTCAAACATACTGTCCTGAGAAACACAAAGCAGTCTTCTAACTTCCCTTTTGTGGAACGTGAGATTCGTAAATTGTTCTGCAACACCTCTGTTAGCAAATGCTATTTACTCTACAGAGAACTACTGCAGTGGTTGCTGTTTAAGGAGCCTTTGCCTTTGCCTGTTTTGTTTTCCTCCTGGATCCCACAAGCATTCCACTCCTTTTGCCCTTAAACTGGATTCTGAGGACAAGAGGTACTGCCTCATTTCCACTCCCTCACCTGGCAAGGCAAGGCAAAACAAAGATAGAACTTAGTCTCTACTGAGTACTGGAATTATTAGTGTTAAATACTTTATCACTCAATGAAAATTGAGTTATTTATTATCAATTGGAATGCCATTCTGGAGTTCCACTACAGTTAGCGTGTGCTACTTTCATTATAAAATCAATTTCCAGGAGATGCCTATCTCCATCGGTTTAATATATACCAGATTTAAAGTTGGCATAGAGGTGCTGGTGCTCTTCTAAGGCAGAAGTACTGACTGCTGAAGAGGAGGTGTAGTTAAAATAGGAAAAAGCAATAGATTTTCCATGTTTCAGACTGACTGGCATTCTCCAAGCCTAAAGGACATGGATCAGCTATTTTTTTAGTTAAAAGTAAGTCCCCAATCCCACTTTAGGTGTATGGGGGACAGCTCTGATTCCATCCTGGCTGTCTTTTGAGAAGTACCTCCTGAATAATCCCAGCCATCCTTTTTCTCTTAACTCTCAATTGTCCTTCAATGAGTCTCTTCACATGGATCTACGCTAGACTCTAGCTTCAGTAACGTTCACTACACCAGTATTGAGGAGATGGAGGAGCAGAGCTCCTCCTGGGATCATAGATGTGGGCTGCCTGGCTCGAGAGAGACCCAGGTTCCCTGGAGTGATCCATCATTTTAGGCACTCACTGCGGTGTGGGAGGAAGATGCTGTGCCCAGCTCTAAACAGCCAGGTTTGCGTGCTGCCAGCATGGTCACCCAGAGCTCGGCAGGCTCAGCCACCCTGCACTAAAAACTGGGTCACCTGTATCCTGCAGATTTCAGACTAAGAAATCTCCATAGTAACTGAGAACATAAAACTTTTTCAATGTGGAGAAGTTTACGACTGACCTTGCTTACGCTCTGGCAATGTCACTGCAATCGTAAGGTTACAGGAACAACGAGGGCACTACATCATGCTATTAATACGTCTGGGTTTGGGCCGTTTTAAAAGGATTTTGCAGCTTTAACAGTTTTATGTGCCTACAGATACTCTTAGTCATGGATTTATTAGGATATTTTTTCTCTTTAAGTGGTATTAGATATATCTTCAGAAATGGAGTTTAAGCCTGTCTTTTTTGAGGTAATTTAACATGTATAAAAAACTCAACATTCCTTCCTCTTGACTAGGGGGTTACTTCAACTGTTAAACTGTTTATCAGCCTCATAACCTTCCTTTACCTCATTTCTATTCATCCTATTTCCTTTTCCATCTTTCTTCCCCTCCCCACCCTTTAAGTGATCTTAGCACTTGCTAAAGACACCAGACTGATAGCTCTGCAGATACAGGCTCTCTATCAGACTTTAAAGACGTTGTTAATTTAGGACTAAGCAATGTCAGTCCTAGATCACAGATTATCTGTCATGGACTTTACCCAGGGACCTATTTAGAGAAGGAAAATCTATACAACGTGTTCTTTATCTTCCTCAATGGTGGCTGCTGAACTGTTTGCAGATCGACCACTGCTGATGAATTAGTATGTAACAGGTATATGCTAATCTGCATAATGTCATTGTGTCAGAGGCTCCATGTTTGTTGGCATTTGGGCTATTAAGCACTTACAATCATGCTTATTTAGTATTTGTACCACATAATACCCCAAATAAACCCACTATAAATACATCACTAAAAATGCAAAACTGAAGGTCTCAAATGCTGAGCTAATTAGAAAAATCCTAGACAGAATGAGAAAGGAAGGAAACAGTGCAAATTTTTTTGCATAATTTATTAAATTCTGCCCCAGTTCCCTCTTTTTATAGCAGTTTAACCTTTACATATTTTTCTTTTGCCGTATATCATAAACTCTGCCTATTTTCTCCTGAATTTTTCTTTTTTAATAACTTCTGCCTATTTACTTTCTTGATTTTTCTTTTATTTATTAAACTTCCCTCTGCCTGTAGGTCTTTAGACTTAGGCATTTACCTGTTATCACTCTTTCTTTGGAGTTTATCCAAACTCTAAGCCCCTAATTCTGTAGCTTGCCCTTGAGTTTCTGCAGGCAAGTGCCTCTGCCCAGGCACAGACCCAGTGAGGTGCAAGGTGTTGGAGATGTCATTAGTCTGCCTTTTGTACTTTTCTCTGTACATAAATTGTTCTGTTCTCTCAGTGATTACTTTTTGCCCTAGATCCTCTTGTTTTTATTACCAAGTTCCTCAGACACAGGATGTCTTCACCAGACAGACAGCTATGAAGCCCTTCTGTAGGGGAGGAGATTGCATGCTCACAGTGTCGAGTAAGTAGAGCTGACTTCCACTCAATGGACCAAAGAAAAATCTGAAGGATGGCTTTAGCTCTGCTGACTTCCAGTTCCATCATTGCGAGAAAATTGTTTGGGTTTAGGTTGTCTAAAACTAACAAACACATTACCATTTTTTATCTAGTTAACTGCTCTAATTTCAGTACTATCACCCTACAAGAAAAGAAAACCTACAGTCTATTTTTGCTTTTGCTGCATCAAGATATATATTAGTACACCAGTATATAAAGATAAGCCTTGCCAGCTCCATTTATTTTTTTTAAATTCCTGTTAAAAGCCATCACTATAAAAAAGTCACATATCAGTTTAGAAGTTTTAAATATCAGTTCAGGAATTCACCATCATTTTAGAATTCACTGTTCAGGCACTGAAGGCCAGATATAAATTTAAATTCATAGCTTGGCAATTAATATAAATTTAAATTTAGAGCTTGGCAATTGACAAAAAAAACAGTCGCCTGTTTGGCTGTTACATAATGACATGTCCAAAGCTGTTAAGTTGTTCATTTAGACATTTTCTGTTAGTGATGTTGATAATGAATACAGTAAAGTTTTTGTGAAAGTTTGCTGTGTAATCTAAGGGGGGGGGGGGGGGGGGGGGAAGCTGTATTATTCTTTTTTTTTAATTTATATTTTACATAAATTTGAATCTGTAAGCGCCATCATCTTTTACCAGGCAGATTTACTTTGCTACCTAGTCCTAATCTCTAGATAGTCCTAAACATCTAGTCTTGCTTGAGCTCATTTGTATCAGCAGTTTAAAGCCTCTCACATGAACATCCTTGCAGCACAAGGAACAGCCTAAGCCTACATATTCTTCTGTGGTTGCATTTGCCAAATACATCCTGTGGCTATTGTCAGACGTAGACTTTGGGGTGACTTAGCAGTAGAAAGCAGCTCCAAAATCTTCACAGTACTACAAATACCACTGTTCAGCAATTTTGATTTTGTAATTGTCACTTAGGCTTTAGTTACTTATGAAATGATCAGCTGTTAGTAACCTCCTCTCAGCTGAGAGGAGAACACTAACTGCAAATTTAGTTGGCGATAAAAACAGGTTAGTTTTATATTTTGGCATTGAAATTTTACTCTAAGTGCTTGCACAGCCATTTTGCATGTTTCTGCCACATTATTTTACTTAAGTGAATGAAAGGCAGAGATAAACAGCTTCGTAAGTTGTTATTCACCCGTTCGTGATGGTGCAATGAGTCCTATTTCCTGCTAAGGATGATGATAGTTGACTTGGTAAACTTTGCACCTATATAGGGGAAACTATCACCCAGCAGAGTTATGTCTGAAGCCGCTGCACAAGCAAACATCTGACTGTACCTTGAGTTTCTGTTTAGCTCACCAGGAGTGCCCAGTGCTTTATTCTCTACAGAGTATCTGAAAATACAAAAAAATTCTGGGTTAGGCAAGGTTTCACCTTCCCAAGAGAAAGGACTTCATCAGAAAATTGAAAAAGGCATCCTGGCATAAGCAAAGTGGACAGACAGTGGATGTTTTGTCTGCTCTGACCTACACTTGCAATACAGACCTATCCTTAAAACTTGTGACGAGGAAGTATGGAGACTTTTGAAGACCAGATCTTTTGTACCAGCGTCTTTATCACAATGAACGCTAATTCAGTAACTTAATGTTCATCTGAATGCATATTACAATGCATAGTCAATCATTTTTCATTTAATAATTTAGCTTGTCATTTTTTTCAATTTGCCACTTGCAGCTGGCACTTTTGCAATACATTTTATTTTTCAGACATCTTTTAGTGAATCACCAGATAGAGCAGCTGTGACAGCTATCCATTAATTATATCTCTGTATTAAGGCCTAATGAAACTATGACTTCCAAGGGAAAGTCTCCAATAGGGCCTAAGTAGTGGTAGTTAAACTTCCACTATCTGGTAGTTGAATTGATGGTTGATTAAATATTTGTGTAGATATTCACATAGTTGTATTAACCTCAATTATTATTTATGAACAATTAGCCTTTGGGATTAGAATGAAGAAAAGCAATGGAGTTTTTGTGTCTCAATAGTAATTAGTGTTGCCTTGATGCACATTTACACTGTGCCAATCACAGGCAATCCAAAATCATCATCATGTGTGCCATAGTCTTTCACTTAATTTAGTCTAAGCCAGGAAGGACTCTTGCATTTCAAATACAGGAAAGTCGAAGCCATGCTGCCTTATTCTATCTACTCCAATTCATAAAAAGAGAAGTGAAAATAATGAATGACAGTCTAGAGTTCTTTTATGATAGTAAAAAGTAAGTGACAGGCAAGATGAAGCCAGCTATTTTGCTTAATCTAGAACCAGAAATTGAAATCAGAATGCAATATATAAATGCATTCAGAATTTTGTATCGCAGCTCTCCATAGCCTTGTGACTCTCCTTTCCCGAATCCCTGATAAAAGCAGACTTGTGTAAAGGTCAGATATAAGCAATTTGGAGACAGGTTATTAACCTAAAGGCCAGGCTCTCCCCATCGGCTGAGGCTGGAGAGACACCGCAAGCTGCAGCATAAATGAGAGGGGCATAAATGAGAGGAGTTTAATTATGCACACACCTACACAAGAGATGACTGCGTCTCAGGGGGGAATTCCCAGGAAGATACATAAAAGCCCAATTCAATAGGTTTCTATTACAAGCTCATTCAAGAGTAGATAGACTGAAACTTATGCTGGGGAGGAAAACCTGTTTCATTGATTACTAGAACTTTCTCATCATTCGGTTTGTATGATTTTGACCTTTTTCTTAAATGAAATGGAAACTTTTCAATTTTCTCATTGAAAATACAGGCAAGTGCTGTCTGCAGGAACCATAGACATACCGTTTCTGTCAACTTTGTGATTTTTCTGACAGTTTTTTCTTTTTGTTACTGGTATGCCATAATGCTGACAGCTTTTATTCTTTGAACAAAGCCTAGCAAGGAAGTTTCTGCTGAAATGTGATTATTCCTTTCACTGTCACAGATGGGGATTGTTCCCACTTAATTCTGATTCTGTACCTATGCTCCTGAAACTGTCACCCTTCACCTTGTTGGGTTTTTTCAGACACCAAATATTTTCTAGGGGCTGGCAGCACTCCAGAGAAAGAGCTGCTCTGCTCCTGCTAAAATCATCAGCAGAAGTCCCATGTAATTCAACTGCAGTGTATTCAGGTGTAGATTTTTTGCTTACCAGAAAGACAGAATATTCCTTTACCTTGTATCCATTTTTCACTGTGAGCCACTAAAATGAGCTTCACTACAGCTACATTTAGAACCCATTCCTCTTTAAATGCTAGACTTTTGTTATTCCTCCTAGCGGGAAAAGGTGGAATTAGCTTTGTAGATTTATTGCCACCAAATTTAATACTTCCCAAGAAAAAATATGTCTATTAGTTCTTTTCTTGGAAGCTTTCAGTATGCCCCAAATGCTCTAAACCACTCAACATTCACCTCACCCATTATATGGCACCCACAGCATCTGAGGTAAAGCAATTTTAAGTCATCAACAGTGAGAGCAGCTATGAACCTCACTCTTCACCCTGGCCTGACTGGGTGTGTGTGACCCCATCTCTGTGCTCTCTTCTGTGAACTTGAATTTGTCATGGACTGACATGTTGCATTTACATAGGAAATAGCATCCACAGAGATTCTGGCAATCTAAATGGATACTGCCTGCTTTCTATATGTGGACTTTGAAGAAAGTCCTAAGATCAGTAATATGGTGGGTTTCTCTCCCTGTCCTTTACCTCAGTAAAGATTAAGGAATCCTGATCGTAATACAGCTGAAATAATTGATAATGAATAAATCTAAATTAAGATATATTTCCTTGTACACTTGACACATAATTTCACCCTGTTGTTAAGGAAAATGGGATGGAGGGATAGCTAAACAACTATAGAGGGGCCTGTCCAAAGGAAGGAAGGGAATCCAGATAAGCAGAGCATAGTAGTGGGAGCTGAGGCCTTGGTTTGGGAAATAACCACATCTATAAAAAAGGAGGCATGAAACTTTCCTTTAAAGAGCTGGTGACAAGGAACATTTTGTTGCTGTTGTTGTTATGACAACATGTAAAATGCTGAATTTTTAGTGGCAGATGAATGCTAGGAAATTTAATGACAAAAAGTAAGATTGTAACTCAGCTGAAGTATCTCTCAACGCAAATCTCCAAACAACTGAGAAAAGGAATCATGGCTGTGTATTTTAACTCCCTCCTATTTAAATAAAGCCCCAATACACCTGAATGCTCACTTTGTCTATGGAATATGTCATGAGGCTGTCTGATATGCATATGCAGTCTACTGCACAAAAAATCATAACTGTTAAATTTACTACACCTATTTACCCCTAACCCTGCTGCTAGCACCCTACAGGGAGTTAACGTCCATCTTCTGCTACTGAACCATATGAACAATTCAAAGTTAACTTTTCAGGGGAGGGGTGTACCTTTTTCCTCTGATCCTTGAGAGTTAATCAAAGACACTTGATCCAGCAAGATCATGTCAATATATGCCAACTTGTTCTAAATGACCTCTTGACCAGTTGGTACTGGTACCAGTACTTTGTACTGCATAGTCACCAAACTCTTAGAATGGCTCTAAGTTACTTCTGTTAGTTTTTGCCACGGTGTGAAACACAAACTTCATTGAAACAATCTCCTTTCATGTAGGAACACGGACATTAGAAGAATATGATTTGTGTCTCATTCACACCTAATATATAGCCACTAATTCATACCAAAATTATAACTAATAATGATCAAGAAAATCACCGTAATGATTACATGTAATAAATACAGTTTCTTGCTGTTAGATTTAGGATAAAACTATACTCATGCATAATGTATTCATATTCTTTCCAGTTGATTTCCTAGAACTTTCAAGTAATCCCTAGGCTTCTTTAAAGATTTCTGATATTGAGAGTCGTAACTTCTTGTATTCTTCCTTTAGATTTCATCTTCATCAAGGAAGCCTTGATGAGTATAAGGTACCCCTTCATAGTTTCCTCTCTGTTCTTTCACTTAGGTGAAACAAAATGCAGTCTGTAATAAAAGACAATAGTGAAGAATTTTAAAAGGTGTTTCTAAATGCTTGTACTGTCAATGCTTTTAAAATAAGGAAAGTAGCATTATTCTTAAAATTAGTTTTCTCTGGTTTATCGCACTTTCTGTTTCTTCCCTCTAAAGTATTAATCCACTCCTCTGTGTAGCTGCTCTTAAACATAAACTACGGGTAGCATTTCCACATTCAGCTTTGTTAACATTAGAATACAAGTTACACAGGCTGTCCAGAGGTGATGTATGTCCTTCTCCTCTGCAGTCTCAGAACCCCAAATCTCATCAAGTCACTCGAGTCCTAGGGGAAAGGCCAAGATCCAGTAGTGCTAAGGAATTGCAGACAGGAATTGTATGAAAGACACTTTATTGCAAGCAGGAATTGTATAAAGGACAGTTTATTAGTTAAAAAGCCCTCTTGTCTTCTTGGTCTTACCTGTTAATACTTTCTAAAAGAAAATTTAGAGCAAAAATGTTGAAGGAGTTACTCCAGTTCAAAAAAATTAAAGTAGACTTTCCACTATGATTCTTCTAGTGCTGGTTTTAGATTTTGAGATTTGAAATCTGCACAGAGTCTGCAAAGTAGAAGAAATCATTTTACCTTTGTAACTTTTTAGTAGAGCAGTTCAAGAATGCAGTGATTCAGACTATTAAAGGACTATGAGTATTGATGGCTGAAGAATGAATACTCAGGATTTTTTAGCAGCTTGACATACTCATCTTCACTTTTCTTCTACAGAATTTTTTTGATGTAGAAGAAAAAAAAAAAGATATCTCTCTAATGACAAGAAACTACTAATAATTCAACAACTAATTCCATAGGGTTTCTTTTTAATCCATTGGGGGTTTTGTTGTTTGATTTTTTTAAATTCAGCGATGCAAGGAACTTTAACACAGTAAAAGGAAAAAAAATACTCAAAAAATTATACAGAAATAGGTACAGAACATTTATGTTTGTGTATACCAAACAAAAGATAAATCTGTCTGTCCATTTGTGCAGGAAAAGTTTTGATTTGGACAAAAGAGCAAAAAAAAGATTTTCTGATTTTTTCAAGATGTTGTAAAAGTTAGAAAATAGTTTTTCAAATAGGTTTTGCAAATAGGTTTGCAAAACCAAGGCAATACGCCGATCAGCTTGATTTTTGTTCCTGATTTTATCATTGAAAATGCTGGTTTTATTCAAAATGTATTCTCATTTACCTTTTGCTAGGGGATTGAGAAATAGTGGTTCTAACAGTTTTACATTTAATTGGAAGTGGCATAATAAATGCTTTTCTTGGTGACCTCATTTAATTCTGTATGGAAATTCAGTTTTTCAGATACTGTTATGTTTCTACTGTCCTGAGCTGTACAGAGAAAGCACATAGCCTGTAGCTCTTGCTGTTTGGATTTTCTCTCCGGAGCAGAGCACCTTGGAAATCTCAGTGAACATTGAGTAAGGAGATATTGATAATGCCAGGTGTTTAAATCACATTGTGCATTCTGCTTTAAGCACTGTACACACAATATTACTGTAACCCTGAACTACATGTTTTCTTAAATTCTGCTTTGTGGACCTAGCTCTCCATACCTAGGCATATAGGACATTTAATAACCAATGTTTCTAGGTTATTTTTCTATGACCACAAAACAGAATTAATTTGGCATTTGTGTCCAGCATTAATAACAAACAGCTCTGTTGTATGTGGACATCAAAACCAGAGAGTTTTGCATCTGAACTTTTGCTTTATATAGGCCTGAATTAATAGATTTTAAAGCACACACAGTGGAGTTCTTAGAGAAGAATTCAGTGTATTTAAGAAAACTGTGTATTTGTTAAAAACAGCAGAGGTGTAATCTTCCTTGAGAAATAAATAACTGGAAATGGAAAACAAATCCTATGTAGTTCTTCATTGTGATTGTTAGCGACAGGTGGTATACCATGCTGTCAATAATAGAGGAAAAAAAAAACATTTAAGTAAGTGCATTACAACCAACTTGCTTTTCTGCTTTGGTGAACTTGCTGTACCGTGTCCTGCAGTCTTTATTAATACACAGCACAAAGGATAATGGTAATGTGTTGTCTGAACTTGTCGTTCAGAAGAATAAAACCACAGATGAGAGAGCAAATAAAAATTACACTTTACACTGAGTCATATATGCCAAAGTTTCTCCATTATTAGTTAATCCAGTGACTAAATATAGTAATAGAAACCATCTTTTCTCACAAACATCATAAATCTAGGTAGACATCTATGACCATAGAAGCATCATCTACCTCTCACTTTTGAGGAAATATTACTGATTTACTATTCCAAACAGTGAAAATTAAACCAAGAAAAGTGCTCTGTGGAATTTTTGGTTAAATTTGAGTTTAAAATGGGGCAAAGAAGAATAAGTGTATTATGAAATACATGCACCTTGAATCAAGGTGATGTAAAGCTGTTTGGCTGTGCAGCCTTAGGAATCTGAAACATGCAAGGCTGGGGTCTCTACTCTTGCCGTATAAATAAGGTCAGTGGGGGATTTTTAATCTAGGTGCAGAAAGTGGTCCTGATGATTTGTTAGAGGGCACATGTTTTCCAGGCACTCCTGACCGAACTACCCAGCTTAATAACAGGGGTACTTTCTGCTGAAATTGTCAGAGACGTAAGACTGGCCTTTAGGAGTCCCATAGCATTTCTGGCAAGGGTAAGGCACACCAATATACTCAAATCCCTTCCGTTCCAGAATACAGGCTGAAGTGATAAGCGTGAAAGAGTGCCATCTCTTATAACAACTTCAGTACTCCAGTTCCTCACTGAAAATCAGGATTTCTTCAGGACTGGCTGCAAAGAGAGTGGGATAACTGAACGAGGGACATCACTAGCTCCTTGTCTGTGTTTGGTCCTCATTCCTCCAGACTCCAAGGACTGAATTTGAAACACTTGAGGAAAGCAGTGCCGTGCCTTAAGGATCCACATTTGCCTTTCTGGACCTCTTCCCATCCTCTCCTATACGCCTTTCTCAACCCAGACTGAAATATTGTTGGCTCAATTATATGCCAACGAGAAAGCCACTTCTGTGCCAGGGGGCAACTGAATTCACTCAACCAATTAGATAAGGTTTTTGGTAATGTTGTTTAGTGTTTTAACCGTCTCTGCAACTTAGCCACAGCAGGAGACGCTGTCAATGTACAGTAAACAAGAGCAGATTGATTGTGTGATCTCATGAGGGAGGCCTGCCTTCACATTTGACTAAAGCTCTCATTTCTTTTGCTCTAGTAAATCTACAACCTATAGAACAAACAGCACTCTAGTAGTTCATTTCTTTGAAAAAAGATAATCCATTTCCATCTTCCAAAAGACAGAATCACAGAGGCATAAGGTCAGTACAAGTTCCCAGGCACTCTGTAGCACTGTGCACTTTAAAAAGAGCCTTTTTTTTTTTTTTTTGAAAACAGCTGAGATAATTTTAGCATCAGCTCACCTGTGGTATGAGCTGCTTTTTCCTTACTGGATGAATTTTCCTTTTGTACAATTGTATTTGTATGAACAATGAGAAATAATTTTTGTAAAACCAAAAAACAGGAGGAAAACAGTCTATAGGTGTTAGATAGTAGTGTAAAATTTGTGCTTTTACAAGGAAGCCAAGATTTCCATAAAGTATCCATCGTGTGTTTAGAGCCTTCTCTCATGCCCCTTGAGGCCAGTAAAACTGTCTCCTATGGCATGTGCCCAGGGTTTAGAAAGGGAGATCATTTAAGGGCTGAAACTTTTGAACGTTCAATATTTTACTTTCCACTCATGTTTCAGCAGTGTGCACCTTTTTAATGCCTTGTAATTATCAGATGTTTGAGGGCTTTTTGCAGTGCTGTATTTTCCTATAATCGACAAATATGGGTTTTTTCCATTATTTGTGGTGAGTTTAAAGAAAACTACAAGTCTTCAAATAAACTACTAAGAATAGCTCTTCAAAAGTTGGATTCTAGAAAAAATATTTCAGTTTCACTTTCACATTGAGGGGACACCTTGTTTATTCCTAAGGAGCTGTGAGCAGTCCCCGGAGTCGTCGTGTCGGTGCTGAGGAGCAGGGAGCACTCGGCCCGGTCCAGAGTCCACAGGCAACCAGGCCTCTGGGTGCATGATGCAACCTCACACAATCCTTGGGAAGTTCTTCTGTGGTGGGAAACCAGTTTTCATAAGTCTGCTTTTTTTTAAATTCAGTGGACTCTACCCCTTGGCAAAATTAAGAAGTGTCCCTAAGCCTTGTTTTGTTCTCCAGGCTGTATCCTGGGTCCTGTGCTGTCTTTCTTCAGTAACGTCCTAGTGTGGGTTCTGCACACCACCAATCTCAATATTATTTCAGTTCCTTGTAAAATTCAGGCAGAAGAGGTGTCTCTGAAAGCTCCTACTAAACTTAAACAGCTCTTAAATTTACAATTGTGTCCAAGATAAATGCATTAAAATAATAAAGATTCTTTTTCAACATTAAACACCCAAGGGTGAGGAAACATCAAAACTTAGCCTGCATTACCAAGTCTAGTCCAACCCTTTTTGAGTGAATTGAGATATGTGTTAATTGCATGTTTTTATTAAAAAGAGTTCCTGGTCTCATTTAGTATGGCAGACACCTAGCACATAAAATTTCAGGCTAAAGAGTTAAAGATTTACAAAATCTTTAAGTAATTAAAGATTATTTTTAAATAGGATATTTCAGCCATCTTAAGCCATCAATAGCTGTGCTTTATTTTGTGCTGTCACCTGTTCATCCCACTTTTTTACCCATAGTCTTCCTTCAAATTTAAGTCCTGCTAGCTTAACCTGATCACTGAAGTTGAGATTTAACATGTTAAATGACACTAAAATACAAAGATTATTTTACATCCTTATATGTGTATTTTAACATGTCCATATTCTTTGAAAGAAAATGAAGTTTCTAACAGTTTTAGCATTTTCTCTTAAGTGCTAGCAAGTTTCACTCATTTTTAAAATGCTCATTGTGAAGAGCAGCGGCTAAATATTGCGAGATATTTTGAAAGGAAGATCATACACTTTGAGCTAATTGACAGAATTGACAGCTGAATTATGGTCAAAGGAAATTATTTTTTCTTCAGCATTTAATAGAATTTTTAGTCAGCCTATCAGAGATTCAAAACACTAACTAAAACGGTGTTTTAGCAATTGAGGTGCAGTTTCTCAGGTACTGTGTGTCCCATTCCTTTCTGGGAGGCATGATATTTTTCAAACCACTTTACTGTGGTTTGTCATAGAACTGAGGTACCTTTATTAGTATTTTCTCTTCGTATGCCAATTGCTTCCATTTTCAGTCTTGCATAGGAAGAAATGGTAACATAAGGAAGCAAATTAAATACCCTAGGTGAGAATGTCCTTTGCAAGTGAGTAAAACAAAAACTTAATATGTAAAAATACGTAATTACAAAATAAAATCAATTCTGGTTGTGTTCGTGTTTTGTTTGGTTGGGTTTTTTTGTCTTTTGGAGTCAATGTCAGTTTCAAAACTGTAAGAGAAGAAAAGAAAAAACATCAGTCAGTTAGGTCCTTAATCTTCAGGTTTTACTCCTCCAGGCTGTAATTACTCATTGATAGTCTGACTGGTGTGAGCTGGACAACTTGCATCATATTCTGAAGTACTGATTTTGATAAGGCAAAATTAGTAACATTTGCAAGACTCTGGTCTATTGGAAAGGCAAGATTTATTTCTTCAGCCTAGAATTGAGGATGTAGGATCCCAAGAGAGGATAATTCCCTTCAGAGATAAGTTCATGTATCTTTCCCTTCAGAGACGTGGATGAATTTTAATTGGGTGCACCTGGGACTTCCCCAGCCCCGCAATGAGTCTCTGCTGACTTCCAGCTCTGGCAGGGTCGAGTCTCCACAGCTGTAGAATTGCATTTGATCCTTTGAGAAAGTGTCAGTTGAGATTTCATAAATATAGCTTGAGAAAGTGTGCCTCTATCTCCATATTTACAGCTTTTAAAAAGCCACATCAGAAGCACTAATGTAAAACACGTCAGCCACTGAAATGGAGAAAGGGAGCGAATTATGCAACCCTTTATCTATTGACCTTAGATAGCCCACAAAAAAAAACTTATGAAACTTCCAAAATGACAGAGAAACTTATTTGATCCCTTTTTTGTGGTGCTATACATATGCAGAAAGTGTTACAAAAAGGTTTGTGAGTATCAGATCCCTTGGGCATCCCTATCCCACACTATCCCACTATCCCAATCCCCTGGATAACCTCTGTCCCACGCTCTCCAGGCTCATCAATTACACCCTTCCTGGTTAGAGATATTTACACCCCTGTCTGTGAATCCAACATAACTGGAAGCTACTTCTCTATCACATATTTTGTATGCCAGATTTGGAAACCTGTATTGATTAGCTATGGTCCATAGTCCTTCCCATGGAGCTGTTAGATTTTACGGGAATGTTACATTATTGCTCTAAAAATTGTAGCTTTGCCTTCATTTATAACAAAAGCAAGGGACTGGTTTTCTTTGAAAGTAATGCTAGTGAATGTGTGGTTCTGGTTACCCCTGAACGAAAAGGAAAAATTCTTCCGAAGTCTGTGATCCATTGTAGCAATAAAGTTTGATCTCATCTCTTTGTCCTTCAGACAGCCTCACATCACTCCTCTAATACATTAGTAACCTTCCACACCCAGATCTCAGTGAAACATCAATAATTATCTGCCTTCTAGAAACACAGTACCCCACAGGAGGCTCATGTCACTTCTGAAAGCCTGTCTGAGTGAGGAAGGAAAGCAGAATCACATCTGACTGTTTGCCAAGAAGGCAGAGGGTAGTGATATCGCCAGTGAGAGTAGGGCACTCGGTGGAGTGAGGCTGGAGGGTGTGGAGCGGCAGGAGAGGTTGGGTACCTTGCCCCAAACTCAAGGTCAAGCTGAAGGCAAGATCACAATTAGTTCTTTTGCCATGTTTATTTTATTCTTTCAGTTCATAATATGTTTAAGAGAAAGATGTTGTTAGATGGGAAATGCTGAGCCACAGAGCAAAGTCAGCTGCTATCTTAAAACATATACCTTAAAATGTATCGCCCAAGTTCTGTCTCTGACTTGATGTCTTCCTCATTGACTAGCTGGAAAGGACATTTGGGAAAAATCACAGTGCTTAAAAGTTAGGGATGTCATCAAAAGAATGCAAGTGAAAAAAAAGATGATTGGAGAAATGCAATTTGACATGTACAGTATTGAAGTTCAACCCATACAAGGCTGCAGAAACGCTGAAACTTCATTATGGACATCTAATTAATATATGTTGTTCTTGATGTTAATAATATCTATCTTGGCACTGGATGCTCATGATATCTCTCTGTCTAGCTTCATCAGATCTCTGTCTCTCAGCAGATCTCTATTGAGACAGCCTTTGATAGAAACTCACTAAAGTTATTCCATAACACGAAAGTCTCTGTCTCGGTGATATACATTTTTAATTGGTCAGAGCTGTTGTTTTTGCAGCACCAGACAGTTCCTTTAAAATCTTCCATTTATCATTTAATAGACTATCAGGAAGTAATTATCGGGTTTGTTTCATTTTGTCAGATTGGCTGCAATATACTTTCGTTAAGGATTCAAATAAATTTTAAGTGTTGAATTGTGTGTACTGTCCATTTTTCAGCCAGTAAAAGTACATACTAATATAACATCCAGAAGAGGAGTATCTGTTTGCTAAGGGTACCAAGTAGCTTCATTCTTAGGTGATAACTTATTTCTTTTCTCTTTGTAAATGAACATAAAATAACTCATGTACTTAAGCATTGTGATATGCCATTAATTCTATGTAGAGGATGTAATGACTGTTCTGTTCAAATCTATAATTTAAATGAGGCTTTGCACTCAGTCTGTATGAACACAGGAGACAGATACCATAATAGCTTGCAATAATTGACCTGGTGGAGCCATTTTGGAATCATTTGAGAGTAATATACTTGATCCTGCAACCTTTCCTCCCACAAGCAGTCTGATTTCAATCTTACAGTTGCAACAGAGGCTATTAGCATGGTATCATCTCTGATTCATGGGGATATGCAATATGAATGCATTCTATATGGAAAGTAACATTTTGATTTCTCAGCCATAGTAGGACGTTGAAATCAAAAAGGATCAAAACACATTGTCTGAGTCTTGTGGCTGAGAGGATGAGGAGTGATCAACACGGGTGCATGGGGGGGACGGATGCCAACAGGTTTCATTGTTGCAAGCTGGGAAATTTAAATATCTTGCCATTGAGTTGGACTGTCTGAACAGGAACATTTTTGGGAATGGAGAAATTCCTCACTGACTGACTAGTCCTTTCCTCCCCTTTGCTCAGTTGGGAGGCACAGTTTAAGGTAAGGCCCTTGTTCTCAGAGGAAGCCGAGACTGTGACTTTGTTGCATGCTCTGTCCTCTTCAGCAAGAATTTTAGGAATAGCAGGAGAAGCGAAGCTGGGGTCAGAGAATGGAATAAATATGGGATGGATGCGGTGGGTGACCTGAAGAATACGGTGTATTTGGTGACAGAATAAATTGCTTAGTCAGGTAAAAGGGAATATATGAAGTAAGCATTTGTTACACCACTACCACATCGCTCAGGGCAGGGCTTTCCTGACTCCTCTCGCAGTTCTCAGCTGCGATGAAGGGATACAGGGTGTTTGTGCTTGTGTATGCACAGACACTTGCTGACATTAAACATGAGAAATGAGACATGAACTTCCATATGAGATTGCGTGTTATGGCCAAAAATAGCAGAGCTTATGAGTGAAAGGATGAGATTTACTCACTGCTATGGAAATTGCATAGAGTGAAACCATGCTGGCCAGCCTTCCCCGTTGGGTGTACCCCACACCTGGCCTTACTGTGTATGCAGGGTGCGTTGCATGTGGCTGCATGCACTTGTGGCCTCCTCCCTGACTTGAAGAGCTCCCAAGAAAGAAGTCACTTGGGGTAGACTACCCTTTGGCCTTGGGATTCCTCATACCAAGGGCTAAATGAATTGGAAAGGCATAGCAGCATCCCTCTCAATGGCTTAGGCCTTTTCTCGTCAGGGCCACCAACAGTTCCCAGGAAGGGCAATAGTCAGGTGCAGCAGCTGGAGGCCATATGGAGCTAAAGATATATAGACTGAGAATTACTGAGGTAGTCTGTAAGTCAGAATGGGAAAATCAAGCTGAGCATGAAGAGTAATATTGCCAATTAAGTTCCAAAAACTGTGGGTTGTTGGCAGCAGTGTCAGGCCAGATCCCTGCAGACCCTGCACCTGGATGACTCGTCTGGCTTTTCTGAGGTTTGATAGGCAAAATAAAACTCACTCCCTGTGGATGCCAGGATGCCAAAGGCTGTCTTGGTTTGGACTTAATGACGTCATGATTCTGCTTTTTGTCAGCAAAATGGCCTAAAGTGACTCTAGAAAAGTAACTGGGCATAGATACTTTATATGTCTCAGCCTCTGATTAAGTGATGCTTCCTTAACAACATTGGAGAGGAGAGTGGGAGGAATTACCCCCCTGAGATAATATCTGAAGCTTCAAATTGTCTTTTTTTTTTCTTGTCAGAGGGAAAAAAAAATCCCTGCTTCTGCAGAAAAGGTGCTTATGTCTCAGGCCTGTGGGGGGATGGCAGGGCAGGTACTTCTGTAAGGACTCTTGTGTGTTTAAGTGGCTCCAATTATTTTTGAACAACTAAGTAGAGTGCTCATTAAGCATTTCCCTTAAATGAAAATGATGACCTACAAGGTCATGTTAATTAAGAAGCACAGTAAGTCAGTGTGAAGAGGTTCTGTTAGCACAAACAGTGGGCCCAATCCTGCATAACACTGTGCTCACAATTAGTCCGGGTTTGTGTTCATCCTTGTAATATTAAGAATTTGTAGGACAAGATCATTGCACAAATAAAAATTGCTGCAGGTCAATTCAATCTGACAGCAGCCACAGGCTTATTATGTGATTGTGAGCTGTACCTGTTTTTGGATAATACTGACCAGAGCACTCTGGCTTACTGTGATCAGGAGCAGTGTCAATTTACCCTGTTGAGAAGAAAAGTTGACATATTCCGAGATTTTACTCTCTTTCCAGAGTTTGTCATTTGGACTGGTATGGTGCAAGATCATACATAGTGATGAAATTTTACAGTTGAATCATCACATTTCAGCCACGAGTCCCATTAGCTGCAGGAGGCTGTAGCTGTCAGACACCCTCCGACTCCAATTAGTACAGCACGACTCAGGCTGGGGCATGAATTTCTCCTCTGTGAACCAGTTTAGATGTGCTGAGTATCGCACATTCTTGCAATCCATTTACTAGCTCTCACCTCCCATTGCCCTACAACTTCTCTCTCAGACTTTCTCAGCACAACCCTACCACATCCATATGGGAAACCCATCCAGCTGCTGGATCTGCGATACACAAGATCCCAGCACAGAGAAAGGCTGCAGAGATGCACTACGGCCAGGGGTTCATAGTGAAGCATAGCCCTGTGCTGCAATGAGTCCTCCTGGGCAGCATCTTGTTTTTGAGCACAACTGCGTCCCATTCCCTTTACGCGACGTATCTCTCATATGACCAATACTTGTGTACCCTTATGCCCTGCTATCTAATGTCAGGAGCTTAGACAATTCACAGGATTTGACACTTGGCATCCCAAACATTTGGACTTTGGGAAGATGAAGCATGCATGCTGTTACCAGGATGAAATCAATAGGTTAAAATCAATAGTCCTCTCAGAGGGTATATAGGATTCTTATAGTTGACAGACCTCTATGAAAACGGAGGAAAATCCTCTCAAATCAGGATTTGGCCCTAAAAATGTAGAAAGTAAACTTTTCAATGTGAGTCTCACTTTCGTAAAGGGGTTAAAAGGCTCATTTTGTAAATACCTGTACATAACTGTACATCTCACGGAAAAGCACCAGACCTTGGAGCATTCTTGCCCATCCTTGTTTAGAAAACACCACAATTTTCTTCTTACTACTAATAACACTTTGTTAATAGTGGAGGATTTATACTGTTTTTAACAAGTTTGTATCCTAAAGTCTTTTCTTTTTCCATTCAAACAAGGAGAGAGTTATTAGTTAAAATCTACACTTCAAAAAGGAAAAATGAAGAAATTAAAAAGAAACTGGAATTTGAGTTAGCAATTTTCCTCATGAAATATTAAGATTTTAAGGTGGAATTTTGTGCCTCATGTTACAGTATTGTACCTCTTACCATTGCTTTTGAGTCATATACATAGGTAGCTGCTTTTTTGTATTCAGTATTCAAGGGCATATCTCTGCTGATGTAAACTGTGACAGCTCTGTTGAAGCCAGTGGAGCTCGGACAACATGCGCCAACTAAGATCTGTCCCTTAGTATTCACCCCCATCTGCTGTGTGACTCAGTCATACCAAAACTGCCGAGCACCTGCTTGCCTGATGTTTTTTCAATGAGATGAACTCTCATGTTGGGTTTATGTCTCTGCCAGGTCCCAGTTTAATCACATATAATTTTTAGTATGAAGTTTCACCTTGGGCTTTGAACTCGTAAGCACAGAACAAAAAGTCTTGTTTCTAGAGGAACTTGCATAGTAATAATAACGATAATAGCTAGAATACAAGGAAAGTATTTTAATTCATAGGTTATGACATTCAGCTTTTATGAACAGGAAGGAGGAATTATCCTCAGTAGACAGGAAATAATGAGGTTGACCCATATTCCATAATAGTATATGAAAATTAACCAAAGATTTGTGTAGCTAAGATAATGAGCACTTATATGTAAATTCACAACTTGGCCTAATTGTGTAAAAGTTTGTGGGAGAAGATGTGTGTGTACACTAACAGATTAGTGGCTGTCCCTAGAGTTTCCAGTCAAATCCTATAAAGCAGTTCAGTATGTAATAAATCAGACTCAGAGGGCTTGCTTGCAAAATGTTTGGCTAAAAGTAATCTTAAGATGCATGAGATCTGCTTTTCCAAAAATGTGATGTTCTTTTAAAAAGTTAATTCAGATTAGAGTCAATAGGAGATATATGTTTTGCAGTAGACCAAAATACGCTTATTTAAGTAACAAAATTTATTTATCAGGAAGTAAAACTCTTAGTAAGGGAAAAAAAAAAAAAAAAAGCTGTGGCATTCTGGAACCACTAATGTAAGCTTCTGGCGAGTTGTTTCAAAAACACAAATACTCACTTACAGTGGGATTTCTTAAATTCTTAGTTTGTCCTTAGGAGAAACTGTTTTAATCTTTAAAATTCTGGTTTTGGAAAAGCATTGTAAAGCAGAAAATAAAAGGACACACATAAACTTGTTTTCTTAATGTAAATGGTTTGTGAATTTGTTAGTTGTCATAACTATAAAGTGGTTTTGGAAACATTGATTGATACTAATAATTTTTTTTTAGTTTTGGTCTACCATTAGTCCGAGAATGTAAGTGTTTTATGAATTATCCCAGTGATTAACAAAATAGAATAGATTTTAAATCTGGGATAATATTGAAAGGGAAAGTTCCCCTAGTGGTACATTAGAACATTTTAGTGAAATATAGTGGTAATAAAGAAGCATTTTAGAATAGGAAGTGAAAAGAATATTGCTAAGCTACTGAAATGGCAGGAGAAACTTGAGGTGACAATTCGTCATCCTTTTACTAATGTAGGAATTTCACTGAATAACCCACATTCACATTGTCATAAGAATACAAGTATCCAAGCTCCACTGATTGAAATATTATATATAAATTTTGATTGAAGAAAAAGATTCTAAAATATAGTTTCTGTAACTCACAAAGGACAGCCATCAGGGAGCAACTTCAACATGATTATTTAAAAACTGAATACGCAACAAATACTCAGATATAGAACCCTTTAAACTGTGTGTCTTGGTTTGTATCTAATTTATTCTAAAAATGAAAGGATGTTTTCCATTGCCCTGTTGCTGTTAAAGACAATCATTTGGGACAGCCTGACAAAAGCATATCAAAGAAACTCAAGCCCACAATTCTGTCTGTCTTTTTTTTTTTTTCCTCATCCTGCATCTCTGCATCTGCCTTTTCTATGTTTCAGATTCTGCTGTTCCTGGTAAAGTGTAACTGGCAAATATATTTTTTTGCAGCCTGGGGAAGGGAAAGTCCGTCAGTGAAAGACTGACATAGACAATCCACAACATGCTGCCAAACCATGGAGTTAACAAACACACACATATATTTTCTTAGTGACTATTTCTTACAATAGAAATTACAGCATTTTTATAGAAATCGGGGGGGGGGGGGGGGAAAATAAACGACTTT
>NW_009603279.1:32579-47306 GCF_000690535.1 Cariama cristata
AGTTAATGACCTTGCTTTGCAGAATATTATGCTGTGAGCGTAGACACTCCTATTGCTGATCAACACTAGCAATGTCAGATGCTTCAGAGAAAAGAACAGGAAACCCAGGAGTGGCAATTAAAGATTAATTTGAATTAGAGGAAGTTTCCTCTTAACCTTCATTAGCTTGTGATATGACCTCAATCTGAAGGACGTTTTTCTTTCAGTTATTATCACAAATATTCATTATATTTATAAATTGCTAAACCTGCTTTAAATCCTGCTAAGTCTCAGTGATACTTTGTGGTGGTGAGTTCCCCAGGTCTTATAAAAAGAATTTATTTCTGTCACTTTTGAATTTACTGCCTTTAAATTTCCTGTTTATATCGGCAGAAGGAAGATAACCATGTTCAATTTATTTTCTGTATATCCATTTGTAAAACAACTCCCATTTAAAACAGTTCCAATCTTTTCAACCTCTCTTTGTACAGAATTAATTTGCCTCTACCTTTTTATTTAATACTAATTAAATTCGCCAGTATGACGCTGAGGATCAGTGGCCTTGTCTACATCTGACCTACATTACAGATAGCCCTGGACCACAAGCAGTCTTCCAAGCTATTTCTACACACATTGCATTGTGTAGGCGGAAGTATTTGCCCATTTAATCTCCTTCAGTACACAGAAGTTGGAAGAGACAACTATGAAAGCTTTTTCTCTCCTCTACCTGACAGTTGGGTTTTGTGGTGGATCTAGCCTTCATTAATGGGCTTGGATGTTTCAGGGGCAGGAGTCCAAGAGCGGCTCCCAGTCCAGCTTCTCAGGATATTTGTAGAAACATTTCCAAAGCTCATAGGAGGCAACTTCTGATGGGAGAAAGATTGGAAGCAGGTATCTGCAGCAATGATGCTTCCTCCAGGGTAACCATACTTGCGATTGCTGATGGGCAGTAGCTTGATGTGCCGCACAGCAACCGACTGGCAGTGAGTGGTTCCCAGGAGAGCTTATTACCAGATGAAAAGTGACAGTGGATAATGTGGGGCTGGGCTCCCAGTTTCACGTATGTGCAGAAGAAAGGCAGGAGTAATGGAATGAAAGGAGGAAGACTTTACTCTATATGTCCCTGACAGGTGATGCTAGCCTACTCAAATTGGCTAGTATTGCTCCCCAGGCCAATGGCGTGGTTTGAGGCTACTGAGCTGTTGCAGACCTCCTGGACCCGTCCTGAAATCTTGTTCATAAGTGTTACAACATCAACAATACTCAAAAGCAGAAGATGCATCTAAATCTCCCACTTAGAGCAGTAACACCTGAACAGCCTCAGAGCAGTTATTTAGGGCATTTCTGAAGGCAAAAAAGGTGGATGGCTGGTGAATTCAATCTCAAACCTTCACACACGCATGCTCTTACACTACATTGTAAGTACAACTGGTGTGGGTTTGGGAATATTACATTTTGCATAAGACAGAGATCCTAGTAATTTTTGTTACAGAAAAATCCTATAAAGCTTTCATTGCAATTCTGACCAACTTCCAAAGCAAGTGAATATAGCAATGACCACAAGTTCTGTTGCACTGTGGGATAGCTCATTTCCACGTGCCTGGATAAGATGGCAAGAAAAAGCATTTCATTGTCCAAAGCATTCGGTAAAGTAATGTCTTTGTAGTGATTTTTCCTAAACTTTGCAAAGACATAAACTAAAACTATTGCTATGAAGTTCTAAAACCAAATTAATCACTAATATTATTGCAGCAGCTCAAGGGAAACTGTCTCATTAGTGCTAGTGAAACTGCTGTAACAACTGTGTACCTTTACACCTATTCAGCTGAGAAATAAATATCCAGTATTGAGAAGACAATTTTATTAGCTGACTGTATTGTGAAATCACTATTTCAGCCTATACATATTTCTTCAGTATCAGAAAAGAAGCTGGAATTGTACTAAGCATTAAAATAATTAATGCCTGGGGCTACTTGCATAATAAATGTGCTAACTATATCTGTATTGTTGGTTGTTTGGTGCTACTTACCTGCTAAGCATGTTGCTGAATTAGATTAATTAACAGTATTTCTATTTAGAGGCCAGATCACTTTATGTGGATCTCAGGTAATAGAAACTGTAAAACCTTATTATTTAGCTGTCGGATTTAGTTAGCAAATGGATTCTCTAAAGAGTTATAATCCACTATCTACTTTTTACTTACATGTTTCAACTACTCTGTAGTAGTGTGATGTTTTAAACGGGTTTAAAACTATTTAAAACCCAATTGCTAATTTTAATAGACATATACAAGTGATCTAGTTGTCCGGTTTCCTTTTCTGTCACTGTACATACAAATACACAGCTATTTCTTTCCTTTTCAAGCTTCCATGACTCCGTATTCTGGTCTCTTCAGAGATGTATGCTCTGTCTTCTAGGTACCTTAAAAACTTGTGTCCTTGCTTAGAGTAACATTATTTCTGTGTTGCTGTATATATTAATTTGTTTACTGTAGTATCCTTATGCCAGCAAGTAGTCAAAACCCGAAACCACAGTGTTAATCTCACTCTCTGCATTCCATTTGAGCTTTTAGGAAAAATAGGATTTTTATAAGTAGGTTGACTTTTCTATGAGTATATCAATGTGAAATGTATATTGAAAGAAATCTCAGGTATGGAGAAATTGCCATGTGATAATTGCCTTCTTGAAGCTTATTATACACCTGGAGACAGAACAAAGCTTTAGCCTAGATAATATAATTCAACGCATGAACACACAAAAAAGAATCTGTTAAAATAATGCTGTTAAGATGGCAGAAACGTACTCCTGAAAATTCAAACACATTAAAATTCGGGTTTCTTGTGCAATTTCACTTTGGGTCTTTTGTTCATATAGACTGTGATATTGTCTTTTTGTTACATGGATATGAGTATTTTTTGCTTAGACTCACTTCACTGAGTACAGAGGACAGGCCTTTGTGAACTCTAGTATGAGTCAAAGCTCTATAGAAGATCAGACTTGTGGCTGTGGGATGTTTTTCCTTCTTTTGCAAAGTGCTTAATGCAAGGAATTACAGGAAGAAAAGGCAAAGTGGGGCAGTTTGATCCTTGATTTATCTTGCTGTAGTTGAACATAGCTCTCAAGACCTGCATTCTTACACTGCAATTTGGTGTTGTTCATTGTTTGGGTGGTGAGTTCAAGGCTCTGGAACCCGTCTTAAATTTTCAGTTTTAATAATAAAATTTTAATATAACTTTCTGTATGTTTTATGGAAAATTAAAACAAAACAAAACAAAACAAAACAAAACAAAAACACCTAAAAAGAAGAAAAAATAAATAGAAATATTTCTATCCACAAGGTTAATCTGCAGCTTTGCAAAGAGTAGCTTCAATAACAGACTTTTTTCACATGAGCGAATAGCACAATGGATCAGTTGAGGTTGTAGATTGTAGGCTACTCTATAGGGTCTTCTGTTAGTAGTGGGCTGGATAGTGTATATTGCACATGTGCTCCCAGCAGCCAAGGAATGGTGAAATTCAAGTATCTTGGATTCCATTGTCTTGGAAAGAACAAGTACTTACAAAGCTTGATTTTGTCACTTGTTCTTCTGTTATCTCATGCCCAAGGAACAGCCTGTGTGCAGTACAGTTATGCTGTGTTGTGTTAAGAAGATGCACATCGCTGTCTCATCAGATGTCAGATTTGTGCATGCTCAACAAGGACAGAATTTGCAGAAATTTTACCTGACCGAGACAAGGGCCATGTGCAAAGTGCAGGTTTTGAAAACTGTAATGATTTTTTTGAGACTGCAAAAGGCCCTACTTGACAAAAAGACATTCTCTTCATAGGTTTAAGTTCTGTTCCTAAGCAGGTATTTTCTTACAGTATTTCAAAGCCAAGATAGATTGATTTTTTTATATTTTCTCTAAATATTTTTCTATGACCGTATTCTAGGAAATAGCTGGACCATTTGACTTCAATTTTCTATCAGAAGTTCCAAGCAAGTAGAAGGAAGGTTATTATGGGATTTTTCTTGCCGCCTGGTGACAGACAGTAATTGTGACCAGTGCTGCCTACAATATAAGGATACTGCTCCCAAACTACAAAGCAACTCCGTGGACTTGTCTTCCAGGCTGATATCCTATCCAGGAATGTTCGCCTGTTTGCCTGCAACACTGCCAGGAGAATGACCTACATCTGGGTCCACAGTTTAGTCATCGTATTTGCCACAGAATCATGGGCTGGTTTCTTTAAAATACAGTTGCCATCTGTGTGAGGGTGAATAGGGCCCTGGTAGGATGGACATGTCTCTTTATATAACAAGTTTCCTGGACAGTTTCTCTTTTCCATTGCTTGATCAGAGAGTGATGCCACAGGAGTTGGTTAGATCTGTTGAGATCTACTTGACCCATCTGTAAGCAGGAGGAACCATCCTTGCTTTCATTCATGTAACAGCTATCCTACCTCCACTCCAGAATATCATTGGCTAAAACTCTGATTTTATTACTGATGATTTTCTGCATTGCAGTTTCTTCTTCCTATGCTGATCTTTTTTTTTTTTTTTTTTTTGGCAAGACTGATTATTTCTGCTTTCTCTCTAGATCCTAAATTGAAGTGAGTCACACTTCAGGCCTCAAGTATATTTGTATATTTGAGGAAATCCTTCTGAATTTAGTGTAAAGAGACAAACTAGGTAGACTTCTGTCTTGTAAGAAATCATATTATGGAGATGTTTGCATTAGATATTTTTTTGTTGGCTTATTCTGTGTTCTCTTATCAAAGAAGTTTAACACTACTGAGTTAAAACTCATTAAATAAGGTTGTTTTCCAGCATGGCTTTGCATTAAAAAATGGTTGCAAAAACTGAAGTGCTGTTTCTAGCTGAATTTATTTAAGATTTTAAAGATGGTAACGCTATGTTGTAATTTTATATTTAATATATTCTACAGTAGGATAGTACAGACTCAGTCACTGTCTTACTAAGGTTTCTTTTTTTCATTTTGGTTTGATTTTCCATTTGTTTTAGAGCAGTTCTCTGCTTGCTTGGAACAGGAGAAAATGCAAGGAACAGGAAAAAATTATGTCAGTGTTAGAAAGATAATACTGTGAAAAGATCCATTGAATTATGAAATCAGGCCTCATAAGTCTAAGGGTTCAAAAGTGAGACCTGCAAAGCGTTGCATGCCTTTAGACGCACCAAATCGTATGCGTATATATTTGGGTGCCTGCTCCATTCAGACCCCAGTCTGGCTGCTCTTCAGTCAGCTCCGCTCCTGGAGCTGTGTAACTGCGTTACTGGGGCAGTGAGCCCAGTTTCATACACCATAACTTTGGTTTGAAAATGTGTATAGTTTTTTTCTGTATTTTACATGCTACACTAACAATTCAAGTGCCTGTACAGTTTCAGAAGCCCTTGAAGAGACAGCTTTATTATAATAACTGTTGTCACAGTTTCATTGGTCACCTGCCATTCTCCAAAATCTCCACTGTTTTTTGACTGGTGCTTCATTATGTCAGTATGACACTGAAAAGAAGTGAAATACCATATTTGTACTATACTTTCAAAGCATCCATCAGGGATTGCTAGTTTTAAGCATTCTGTGATACTGTGTGTTGATGATACCTGTGCACCAGGAATAAAACATTTCAGCAGTTAAGGATTCCAGATGAACTAAAAAATTTGCCACAAAGACATTGCTGTCTGTTGCATCATTCAGTGTTTTCAGATATTGATGTGCAAGAGTTTATTAAACATGCTGGATAGCCTTGTTCAAATTTATAATTTTTATATCCAGCACACATGCAATGTTTTTTATTTCCACCAAGCACTCTAGTACAGCTGCAGTAAATATGGAATAGTATCAATAAAAGATTTATATGCAAGTCACTATTTCACTGTAAATGATAAAAAGTGAATCATATTATACTTTACAGGGATTTTAGAATGTAACATAATTGCGATAATAGGCTCAGGAAAGGATGAGGAGAGAAAGTCGAAGAAATGTGAACAAATGTAAAGCTTAGTTGAAACATTTCCACAGTAATGATTTTAGCTACCATTTTCTGCTTCAGATTAAGAGAATGAAAAATGCAGATCAGAATTTGTCTTTTTGAAGTGTCTGTTCATAAACATTGAAAGTTTTCAGCTATTTTAGTGACAGAATCAGCACGATATATGTCTTGCTATTTGAAAGGTCTATTATAAAGAATATCATTGTAGTCACTTCAGATTTGCTTTTAATTTTCATTTGGACAAACAGATTCCAGTGTAATAATTTTAAACAATATACAGTAACTAGGGCTGAGAAAATATTACCATATAGTCTACAGATGTCTAATGATACTAGAGAAAATAATTGAACACTTAATTTAGAAGTTACGTTTTGCTGCTTGCACAATGGCTATAAGCAGTTTATAATTTTTCATGAAATTAAATATGCCAAAATTACTTTTTAAAATACTGTCATTCAGCACTTAGAAACTCACACTTTCTGTGAGAATGTTTGCTTCTGACATTGTATTTGAGAGGCCATTTTTGAAATTTTGACATAGCATAAAAATTTACCCATTTTCCAAAGTTTTACACATAAAATTTCTACTCTGTGATTGGAAAGAGTAACTTTTAGGAACAGTGCAGCAAATCACTAAATTGTCATAATTACCTTTCTTCATGTATTCTAACTCCGCCTTACCATTCATATAGATGTTCCTGACTGCTAATTCCTACACTGGGAAAAGCAAAGAAAAAGCTGGTGTGAACATAGAAATGACACATATTTATGTATCCACCTGTTCCAATAAATCCTGAATGTTGTGTTATAAGACACTAAACATGAACCAGGCATTTTGTTAATCATGTCCATTACAATTAACAAAGTCTTGGTGTGGGCAGAGGTTTACCGAGTTACAGGTTTAAACACCAGGCCCTTGTACATCATTGCTTTCTTAATCCCTCCTGTGCTTAATCCTTGCCATTTTGTACACAGTCAACCAGTACAAATACAAAGTACGTGTAATTTTTTAGCCTAGTGAGAAGGATGCTCCTCTTATAGGAAAATATGTAAACTCCCAGTTCTACCCTGTTAAATAAATATTCCTAAGAAGTGAAAGAGCAAAAGCAAATTAACGTCTTTGCTTTTTGACTGAACACACTGGTAAGGCTGTATGCTGGAAAGTGGGAAATTTGCTTCAAATTTCCTCTGAACATGAAGGCCACATCTTGATGGGGAGTACTTGCACTCTGCATTTAAATTAAAGAAATATTACCTCTTATGAATCTCATGCAGAAAAAAATATCAGGAGACAAATCTGTCCCGAAACTTATTCTCAACTTCTGAATAGTTATGGAATGGCCAATTTATGATTATTAGGCAACTTTACTTTTTGTCCGGCTCCATTCAGAACAAATATTGTTAAGCTTAAATCTTATCTTTTTCGTATTTTGGTCCTTGGTTATGGATTTTGTGTTCTTACAGCATCATTCCAAATTTCAGTGACAAAATTAATTCTCTGGTAAGTTCTGAATTTACTATACTATTGTCCACATTATTATTTGTAATTAACATTATCTGATCCATAATCCATGTTTGGCTGAAAGTCACGGTTCTCAAGAGCTAATCCTGAAGCATATTGTTAAGTCAAAAACTTAGGAAATAGAATAAATGGAAAAAATTGGAATTACAACTACTGCCTCTGAAACCCTGCCGAGAATCTTCTGTAAAATTACATTTTACAAAGCTGTCTTCTGAGATTCAGGGTGGCTCTTTAAATCATGCTGAGAGATATTGTAGTCTAGCACCTCAGAGTCAGGAGTCCTGGAGTCTGTCCCATGCGTTGCCAGTGATTTCATGTCTGACTATGAGAAATTCCATCTTTTTACACTTCAGTATCCGCATCTGCAAAAATAAACATAATAATATTTGCTTACTTTATTTGAGATTTAAATACATTGGTGTCTTCTGAAGAAAAGACATTATAAAGCTATTGCTTTTCCAATTAAATAAATTGGGAAAATTCTCCAGTTTTTCGGTTGAGCATGGCTGCCCCCCTATATGAGCAAAATATGTTATTAAAAGGAATATTTAAAGAGAATTTTAATAGGAGCAGAAGATATGACTGCCATTTGCACCTTTGAAAGTATCCCCATTTTTGCATTCCAGCAGTTCTTTGTTTCTGTAGGTAAAGCATCTGTGCTTTTAGAAAAGTAAGTAGCCAATACGTATAATTTTGCCAGCTCCAAATGTCATGAGTTCATTCCTGATGAATTTCAGTGCATGAAAACCTCCTTTCCATTGACTTTAATGTGAGTTGGCCCAGATCCAAGGGATTCAGTACAAGCTGTAGCTGCCAATCTCAATGCAATGTTAATGATGCCACCAGTAATAACAGCTCCACATTCAAACCCAGGTGCAGTTATTTTTTTTGTTTTAATATCATGATCAAAAGCACAGTTTAGGCTACCATATCTAAATACTTCTTAACATAATGTCATTGTATTTTGTAGCTATTTTGGAGTAATCAGCAGCCATGTGGAAAAGGAAAGCTGAGCACAGTAACCAGATTTAGCACTTCATATGGAAAATATTCTTCAAAGCTGTTGGAGAAATTAGTTATTCAACTACACATTTGAAAAACAAGTATTGCTTTGAGCAAGTAATTTAAAGAACAAACATAAAATACCTCAGTAGTGAGGATGATGCTGTAGAGAGCTATGATTTACCTGAAGTCAGCACATAAACTCTTGAATATAAGGATCCTTGCAATTCAACAAATGCTGAGTTGTAACTAGAGGCAAATTCAGCCTTAATTGAATAGAAACATATCTGCATGTCCTGGAAATCTCAGAAAAGAAAAAATGTTCAACAGTATGGCTCAGAAGCTAAAATGCTATTCATCCCATTTTTTATCATTTTCTCCATCTGTTTCCATCCCAACCTACTGATAAGAATATAGAATTGTTTTCTGGTTTGCTGTTTATCGTAGCTAAAGCTCTTTTCATTATATATCTCAGATAAAAAATTTTACGACATCCTTCTTGTGTTTCTTTATTGTGTTTGCTTAGAAGTTTTCCAGAATAAATAATTTTCAATTACTGTAGGTTTTTAGCAAACAGTATGTTTTGGTGCTACTTGACCTATTGCTACTATAGCTTGATGATGATAAATTTGTACTGTCACAAAGCATAAAAGACAGTCTCTTTTTGTAGTTACCAAACAAGTGAGTATTAGCTGATCTCTGCCTAGAAGAACTTACAATCTAAGAAATCTTATGACAACTCCAATGCAGCGAACAGAATAAAGTTAACTTTCAAAACATGTTGAGGGAATGCCTGACTAGCTCTTAAAGGTCTTATTCTGCATCAGAAGTAGCAGGATAAATTTCATTTGCGTGCAGCTTTGCGCTGCCAGTCTATGGCTAGACTGTTTCTGGGACCTAAGTTATCTTATTCCCACTGACAGTGTAAATGTGTCTGCAATTCTTGGGGCTTACACACTACAGACTGGGGGCAATATTTAGTCCTTTTTGTTCAATGTAAGTTCTGCACATACACCTCAGTTCATAGTGAGAAAAAACAGAGGGCTTTGGTGGACCTGAGAAGAGAGTTTAGATGAGAGAATTTATATCAGCCATTTTGCTTGTCTTAATTTTTACACTTAATTGGTGTTTTTTTTTTTCATTCTGCTCTTTTCTTAAACATCAGAACAGCTGTGTTTAATGAGCTGGAACTTAAATAGGTCAATAAAATATTACCTGCATCATTAGAGAGAACCTACTGGGTATGTGAGTGTGATTAAGAGTCCTATAGCTTAGATTTGAATGAGATGGCATGTACAATTAAGGATTAAGGTAATATTTTTGTGAAACAGAAAAACAAATTTCTCTTTCATATGCAACAAACTTCAATGAAAAGTATTTAGATTAAAAATATCTAGACAGTAAAAGAAGGCAGTTAACAACATACAAGTGTTTTCAGAAAGTGTGTGTCTCCTGAGTAGACTGTGTGTCGAAAGACATCTTGGAACCAGAATCAAAGGTTGAAGCTGAAACGGACAGGAGGAGGAATAAATATGGAGACTAAATTTATTTCACTCTTCTTTTTTTTGGTGCATTTTACTTTTTTTTACACTTGCATTGTCTTTCTTGTGCCTGTTTCAGTGCAATTCTTTTAAATGTGTCTTTTTCCATACTTTTGACAAATCATAATCCAAGTATCTAGACTACTTAAGACCTTGTAGATGCTGCCACTGTCTTCTGCCCTAATAGAATCACGGACTAGTTGATATTGGAAGGGACAACTGAACTCCACCATCTCGTGGTCACTGCAGCCAAGGCTGCCATTGACTTTCACATCCCCAAGTCCCTCCTTGTTGGTGAGTATGACATCCAGCAAACCACCTTGCCTCTTTGGCTCCACTATCAGTTACATGAGAAAGTTGCTGATGCACTAGAGGAAACTCTGCTGTGTTGTCCCTCCAGCAGATATGGGGGTAGTTGTAGTACCCCATGAGGTCCAGGGCCTGCAAATGTGAGACTGTTCCTATCTTTCTGTTGAGGGTCTCATCTACTTGTTGTTCCTGGCCAGGCAGCCTATAGCAGACACGAACTACAATGTCATCCTTACCTGTCTTCTCTTTAATTCTGACCCATAAGCTCTCAGTTGGCTCCTCATCCATCCCCAGGCAGACCTCCGTGATTCCAGCTGTTCTCTCACATAAAGGGCAACTCTACCACCTCGTCTTCCCAGCCTGTCCTTCCTAAGGAGCCTGTAAAGAGCCCTCCTTCCCTGGCCACAAAATTGGCTGTTGTCAGTCCGGTCAGGTTTTGCACACTGCACACTTGATCAGTTCACAGACCTTTGGAGCGCTCTATCATTACTTTGGTGGAAGAATGCCATATAAATGACTAATACATTATTTGTCTTATGTCTACTTCAAAAAAGTAGTGACAATCACACCTTGCTGGGCTGAGAAGCCCACCTACGCCATCATCAAGCACCAGTGGTCCTGAGAAAAGCCTGTTTTTGACAAATTTTGTGGAAATTACAATATTTCTTAAGGTTTCTGATTCATTTCCAATGCTAATTCAGGGTGAATCAACTCAAATTATTAGAGACAGCATGTAAAGAATTTTTATTTTAAAAAGAGGGAACACATTTGTGGGAAGACATATGAAAATGGAACTGGAGATCTAGAAAAAGTGTCTCTTAATAGTGACTGGTTGGAAACTGCAGAGAGAACAGAGTGGGTGGGGGGAGCAATAAAAGAAGAAAAGTAACCCGCCTGTAGAGAAACTGGAATTCCTGGAGACAAGTTGTCCAAATTTCCTGCATTCCTTAACCATTCATGTTATCAATTATCCTTAGAATCATAGAATGGTTTGGGGTGGAAGGGACCTTTAAAGATTATCTAGTTCAACCCTCCTGCCATGGGCAGGGACAGCTTGCTCAAAGCCCTCCTTCATTTCTGCTGAAGATTCCAATTCCATTGGAGTTTGTAATGTAGTTATTAGCATATAGGTAATTATTCCTCCTTCTTCTGAAGATAAAAAAGAAACTGAAGAATCCAGTAGATCTATATACTTTGGAAGCAGTACCTTGAATACAGGAACTTTTCATCCTTTTCATAGCTCATTTTTAACATTCCATCCTTGTGTATATGTGAAGTGTTCAGTGTTCAGCTGAAGGTTAACCTAGTAAAAGATACTCTTATTCCCGAATAATACCCACACATGGTGAGAACTATAGAAAAGCAAAGCACAGCCTATCTTAGTCCCAGATTTCTTTCAAGGGAAAATAAATTCTGATGGGAAAAAGAAATGGGGTTAAATGAGAAAATCTAGAGTTGTATTAAAACAGCAAATTAGATAAGTCACATGTTTCATATAGAAAAAAAAAAAAAGGGTATTTTGACAGACCAGCATATATAACACTAAAATTTGAGGCTCTGAGGACCACTAGTGTGTGGGCTGGGATTTTTTTGATATATTGGACATAAGAAGCTTACATATTCTTGAGCTATTCAAAGTATAGCTCCTGGAAGATTTAATTGTAAGAAAAATAAACTTGGAGCTATGGTCAAAGATAACATCAAGATCTCTAACCATAGTAAAAGGAACTAATGAAAGAACCTATAACAAAGGTAATAATGGGAAGAAAGAGTGAAAAAGAAGAGGAACCTTGAAGGAAAAACTGGAAAAAATAATATTTTGTATTTTTAATTTAAAACTGTTACCTTAGCCATCTTTTAATTCTTTAGTAGATATTTTTTTAGGGAACATTTATCTTTGTAGCCTTTTTATATGATAGTGATGGGCTGTTAATGTACTATAATTTGCTTCTCTATTGGAACATATGGCAACACTCTCTGGTTTTGTTATTTTGACCATTTTCATCTTACATTAACTGCATACAAATGGAGTTACAAGGTATTTGGCAAATGTGAAAAATGATCTGTAGATATTGTCAGTACTGTATGGTTTGGAATGGACAACAGAAAAGACACTATCTAATTGAAAATTACACTTTGTTGTTTTCAAAATCTGCTTATGCACATTTGTTTCATTTCTGTTGTTCATTTTGTTAGCTGAAATCTCTTTGAAAGGGAACGTGAAATGCTAGAAGTAGAACTCTCAGCAAAGATTCCCATTTTCTGGCCTCTAGATAACTCAAAGGTTATCATAAATATCCATTAACATTAAAAAAAAAAAAAAGTGATACAGAGGTGATCTAGAGAAAATATTAAGGACCTTTTTGTGCTATCCTTAATAGGTCAAGGTCTTGTTTTGGAGCAGAAGGGAGAAGATTATGCTTTTTATTCTGCTCTCTTTTCTTTCTTCCAAATGTTTTCTTCTGCTTAATAAGACTTGCATTAGACACGAGTCTAAATCACAGACTGCAGACATACACTTTTATATAGATTAAAAATTGAATTTTGTATTCATATTTGGCATCTCAAGACCATTAATATTGCAGTAATTGAATGAATTTTCCCTTTCTTTAATCCAATATTTTATTTTCACAAGATTGAGTGCTGATGTCCTTGGTTTTGATCATGTTTTTTCCTTTTATTGTCAATCTTTAATTGTCCTTAATAACAGAAATGTTTATCAATTTATCAAAAATTAAAAACACAAATGGGCAAGCCTACTTATGAGGCAATAGCAATAGTTTCTCTCAAGGATTTATCTCCTTCTGACCATTAAATCAGCTAAAATAAGACAGAAAAACACATCCATAAAGAGTTCTTGTTTTCTAAGATAAGACAGTAGATAATGGGCAACTACCATGGGTTAAACTCTGCTGCTTCCCCTGAAGTAGTGAAACTGGTGCAGGTTTTTTGGGAGAGAAGCAAACTATGCTGCAGGGCAGAGGCTGCCCTGTTGCCTGGGCAGAGCTGAATCCCCCTAGGTCTGGGCAGCATGTCAGTGCAAAGACCACTCAGGGCCAGAAAGCTCTTGCAAGTGGGAGATGCAAATTCCTGTGTCCATGCACCGAAGTGTTTCTACTGTGGCGACTTCCACATGATGTGTGTCTATTTCCTTGGTCCCTCTGCCCTGCTAAATATTCCTTCTCTTTCATTCCTGTAGAATTACCCAGATTATCTCAGGTTTGCATAGTGTCATGAAAGAAAGGCTTTGGCTTATTAGTTTAATGTTGACTTGCAGAAAACCTAACAATATTTGTGCCAGAGTCATATACTCTGCATTACAATTTGAGCCCTTTATTGTGAGCTTCTCCTCATGAAGGGCAAGTGTGAATATACAGAATAGCATAGTCATCAGTAGAGCCACAGAAAAATGTTCAGTCTTTTAAAGATTTTTTTTTATGTTTTCTGTTGGAACAGAAATAAGTGAACCTCTTGCTATTATAAAAGAAAGGAGATGGCAAAAATTTCATAAGAATAATAGTTAAAGAGAACAAAGTAGAAACATGAGCAGGGCTGAATATAAGCTCCCATCATTCAAGGATAGTTGGAGCTGTGAAATGGTGTTAATTGTTGTCTGGTTGCAGTGAATTACGTTTTCTACAGCAAAGAAGGTGCTGGCACCTGTCATTTGTAGGTCAAAATAGCCTTCAGACTCCAGAATTTGTAGTGGGAACAAACAGGATTAAGAACTGATGATTACTAGGACTTTGATACTAATACAGCATTCTTCATTACTTTCATTGTCTATTTCAGTATGATTTTCCACTTGCCGTTGTAACTGAGTGTGGATGAGGATGCTGGTGATTGATTGCTATGAATAGCTCGTGTCTCGGTTCACTTTATTAAATTATTTCAGAACCTTGGTAACATCTGAACGGCAGAAGTCTGACCTGCAAATTGAACAGTGGGCAGAGTTTAGCTCAGAGATACTATCTGGCACCAATTGCTTTTAACAGTCCTGTTCTGAAGGGACATGAAAATGACCTTGATGCTTGTAGGATTGCAGTTGCTTATGAGGTCCCCATTTTTTTGAGGTAAGCAGATATTGTCATGCTTATCATAAGAGCACAGGATACTGGAAATCTGAGCAAATAATGTGTATTGGGTTTGCATGGCAAGGTTTTGATAGTGGGGGGACTGCAGGGGTGACTTCTGTGAGAAGCTGCCAGAAGCTTCCACCATGTTTGACAAAGCCAACGCCAGCCGGCTCCAAGATGGACGCCAAGGCCCAGCCCATCAGTGATGGGGGTAGTGCCTCTGGGGTAACAGAGTTAAGAAGGGGGGAAAAAGCCTTCTGCACAACAGCAGCCGGGGGAGAGGAGTGAGACTATGTGGTAGGAGCAG
>NW_009603280.1:0-11425 GCF_000690535.1 Cariama cristata
GACATGGTCCTGGGCAACCATCTCTAGGTCCATGTGGTCCAGCCTCCATGCTCAACTCAAGCAGCTTGGACCAGACGAGCTCCAAAGGTCTCTACTAACCTTAGCCTTCCTGTGATTATGCACACATATGTGTTTAAGAAATGGGGTTCTGTGGATGCTAAGACAAAGAAGATAGGTAGGAGTTACTCAGAGGCTGGTATTGGGACCGGAGCCATTTAACTTCTTTGTCAACGACATGAACAGTGAGATTGAGTGCATCCTCAGCAAGTTTGCCAATGACAGCCAGCTGTGTGGTGTGGTCAACACATTGGAGGGAAGAGATGCCATCCAGGGGTACCTTGGTAGGCTGGAGACGTGGGTCCGTGTAAATGTCATTAAATCCAATAAGACCAAATGCAAGGTTATGCACCTGGGTTGGGGCAATCCCATGCACAAATATAGGCTGGGTGGACAATGGATTGAGAGTAGCCCTGAGGAGAAAGATTTGGGGATGTTGATTGACGAGAAGTTCAACATAACCGACAATGGATGCTTGCAGCCCAGAAAGCCAAACGTATCCTGCGGTGCATGAGAAGAACCGAGACCAGCAGATTGAGGTAGGGGATTCTCCCCCTCTACTCCTCTCTGGTGAGAACCCCCCTGGCAGTACTACCTTCAGCTCTGGAGCCCTCAGCACAAGAAGGACATGGATCTGTTGGAGAGAGGCCAGAGGAGGCCACGAAGATGATCAGAAGGCTGGAGCACTTCTGCTATGAAGATGGTCTAGGAGTGCTAGGGTTGTTCAGCCTGGAGAAGTGAAGGCTTCAGGGAGACCTTATAGCAGCCTTTCAGTACCTAAAAGGGTCCTACAAGAAAGCTGCAGAGGGACATTTTACAAGGGCATGTAGCAATAGAACAAGGGGCAATGTTTTTAAACTGGAAGAGGGTAGATTTATATTTGCTATAAGGAAAAGTTCTTCACGGTGAGGGTGGTGAGGCACTGAAACACAGGTAGCCCAGAGAAATTGTGGATGACCAATCCCTGGAAGTGTTCAAGGCCAGGTTGGATGGAGCTTTGAGCAACCTAGTCTAGTGGAAGGTGTCCCTGCCCATGGCAGGGGTGTTGGAACTAGGTGAACTTTAGGGTCCCTTCCAACGAAACCAGTCTATGAATATATTAGATCCTGTTGAAATTACACAATTTGCTGCAGGTCAGGGGCTTCCTAGGGGTGTGGGCAGGTGTCCACTGATATTTTTTTCTAACTAGCACTTCTGGATATTAATGATCTCTAGGGCAATTTTGTTTCTGCATAGTAGCCCTCTACGTGGGTTTTGCTGGCTATCCCCATGCTCAAGGGTGGATATGTGGCAATATGGGCTGATCACAAAATGGGTGTGTAGGAGGCAGCTCCAAAGGTCTTTGCAAGATAAAGGAAATTTTTTGGTTTCCTGCGTATGACAACTAAAATTTCTCATCTTGCTGTCTTGAAAATGAACAGCCTATGCTACTCTTGCTTTGTAAAATAGTTAATAATAGTTATTCATGCACATGTGCACAGAGACACACACAAGCCTACTACAAAATTTTCAGCTGAGGTCCCCTCAGCCAACAAATGTTAGAGGCACCTTGAGGAACAAAGGTGTACGTTGGCTTTCTGTTACCAGGTTTTGCAGCTCTGCTGCACAGCTGGATCTCCAGCTACTGCACCAATGGCCACATTGTGCATCAAGTTCTGGTCTAGTTTTGGTTGTTATTAGGCTTCCTGCTCTTCAGAATATGAACACGTACATGTTTCATTAATAACAAATGATTGTACTGTTGATTCTAAGGAAATGACTCAGTGGTTAATCAATCAAATTGTGCTAACTTACACTCCCGCATAATGATTGTATGTGATAGTCTCTCTGACGTTTTAGCTGCCTTGTTACAAGGTTTTCCTCTCTTTCTGTTGTAGAATTGGGCAGTTTCCTTACTGTCTTTTTGTAAGAGGTTTGGAAAATAGAAATTATAAAGAAACCAAAGATTTTTTTGAAGAAGTGAACTGAATCTTGGAGATCATCAATGTTACCTTTTTTTTGTTTAGCTGTAGGTTTATGAGATAACGCCAAGCAGTGCTGTGGAAGAGAAACAAAGGCCTTCTCCACTTCACTGTAAGTTTGTTACCAAGCATATCAAAATCCCTTTTGATTATTACCTAAATTCATGATTTCCATAGAAGCTATAGGTATTAATTTAGGAATAACCATTTACCTGTATTATTTTCCTTTACACTTTAGCAATGCAGAAACCCACCTTCTATGCCATTACAAATCTGTTTTTTGAGAATGCATTTAACCATTTTTAGACACATCTTATATTTAATTCTAATAGACTACAATTTTCAAAGATGATGAGTGATTTAAAGGCCTCTATTTCTTACATATTAAGTGGGATTGACATCCATATTTAAAGCAATAACATGTTTTAGGGTGTTTGATTTTTGGTACCCAAATTTTGAGGCACCCTAGAGCACTGTTCGTTTCTGAAAATTTATTTGGACAATGTAAGTTTAATGGTTTTATTGGTGGCCTTTTGTATTTAGTAGTACTTTGCTTACTTAAAATAATTTGTGTTTATTATCAAGAGAGTAATTTTTTTTTCTTTCCCTTAAAAGACGGTATAAAATTCTTGCTATTACTAGTAGTAGTTGAAAGTCTTTTATTAACCTGTTGTGATCTTATAATGAAATATTAAAGTGATTTTCTGGAATACTTTCTGCTGTGGTTCTTGTAATTTCTGCAAGGCACAATAAGATAAACAATTAGCTTATGACCTTCTTTATGCAACTGCTCAGTTTTTTAGGTTAATAGAATCCGTTTTGAGTCACTTATGAAAGCACTGCATATGCTTTGGTTTTTCTCACGCACTTTTTATAGTTTCATGGCAAGGCAGTGCACTTGGAAGGAATGAGTACTTCTTTTCCTTTCACAATAAAGAAATGTTAAGGAAAAATAAATAGGTACTAGAGAAGACAATCATCAGCAAACAGGACCTATAACAAATCATCAGATGAATGAATGGGAATAAATGGAAAGATAAATCTAGCTGAAGCAATTCAGCCGATGTCCTACAGGAAAGCTTCTGGACAGTTTCTACTTGTTTGTTGGAAGGCTCCAAGGGTCATGTTAAAAATATGGCATTTTGCTTCATTCTGGGGAAAAAAAGTGGGACAGCAGACTGTGGACTTTTAATCTTAGTCTGTTGGATGATGCTAATAAATGTTGCTAGTCTTACATTTCTCAGAAATTGGTAAATGGCTTATTCATTTCTCCTCTCAAAAGTGGAAGAAATAGAAATGTTAAGTATCTGTGCACACTAGTCCTCGAGCTGATGATTCCAAAGTCCATGAAGCACAGACCACCTCCAAACAGAAAGAAACTCTATGGGACCTAAATATGGATTTTCTGGGTATTAATCTAATGTAATTCTTCTATAGTAATACGAGTATTAATATAATAGCAAGTAGAAAGATTTTTTTTCTGATTCAAGTTTCCAAATAAAAGTGCATATGGGTGTATTTTAGGTAAGCCAGTAATGAATTTTCGAAGTTTGATATTAAATTGTTTTTCAGATCTTCTTTTCTTTGCCTACTTATAGGTCATGCTCTTTTGACAGATAAGTAAAATCATTCTACAAAATGGTTAGGCACTTGCTGTGGGGTATGTGGTACGTCTCTAGGACATGATTCTTTACAGCTTATGTATTGAGTATGTTTTCTTTCGCATCCTTTTCATGCTTTTCATCATCACTTTTTGTTTCCTTCCATAACCTGTTTTTAATCCTTTCACATCTGCTTGCTTACAAGTGTTTCCCTCCTCATTCGCAAAGCCACATCGTCATTTACTCTCCTATGCCTGTATCAATATTTCCATCTCTTTTCCAAGCTCTTTTTCTCTGTTGTTGTTTTACTGTCTTCCCACTTCCTTTTCTATTTCTCACTCTCTTAGTAGCCACGTAGTCTTCATAGCACCAAAGGTCGTTTTCTCGGGCCTCTCTTTTTTCAGGACAGAGTATATACTCGTGGACACATACAAATATGTTTGGAAGCTATGTGCATACTTCCTCAGAAGGCAAGCTATAAATTCTTATAAGCTCAGTTGCTTCATTACCTATCTGATTTTCACCTCCTGTCAGTGTCATTATCAACATTATGATAAAATCCAGTAACAATCTTTGTTCAGAGATTCAGCTGAACCCCCTGCAATTTTTGAGTCTTATGTCCTGACAGAGAAAAAAATTTCAAATCAAATACCATTTCTATTGCAGTGTCATTCAAAAAAGGAAGTCACGTTGAAATTCATGAGCCTCAAGGTGTCAGTAATGGGTAATATAAAACCACATAATTATAAACTGGAATTTCTGGTTTTGTGTACAGAAATGTTCCTCCTGACTTCCAGTTACATTTGTTCACCTTACTCATTATTTCCTGTCACTTGATGAATCAACAGGTCGACGTTGCTTATTAAAATCAGACTATCACCTCTCTGGGAACTTTATCAGTGGCAGCCAAAAATGATGCAACAGATTTAGTTAATGAAGTGACTTTTTAAGGCAATTGCTGTTAGTAGAATAACAAGTAAACCCACTGCTAGAGTTTGCAAGAAATTTACTGAGGCTACTGTAGACTCATCTGAGAGCAGTCTGTACTGCAAAATTGAGTAAATGAAATACAGCAAGGAGGTTAATATTGGAATGCTGGATTTCTTTTTAAAATTGTCCAAAATTAATTGCTCCTGATACTGTACAAATGGCTCAAGCATCTGCTATGTATTCATTAAATGCATTAATTTAATAAATATTCTGTAGAAGAGGAGAGAATCACTTTGCTCTCGGACGTATTGTTGAGCCCTGTACGATAGCAGTTGTAGTTTGAAACACCCAAAGTGTGCTCTACTGCTCCTTCTGAACTTGACAAAGAATTATTTTTATAAATTAAAGACATATAGGTTTTAGTGAGATAATTGTACCTAATATAAATAACAAAACCTTCAGTTTCATTTTCAGTACACTTACTGTCTCACTTAGCCAGAATTCCTTCACATGTTGCTGTATTTTTCCATCACATGTAGCTCTTTGTTTTCACTAAGATTTCTAGAAACTATCTTTCCAGTACTACAAAAACTGAATCATGACATTCCAGAGAAGGAAAAAGAAGAGCTAGGAAAGTATCCTATGGAGAAACAGTAGTCCTTTGCTTAAAGAAGTAGGAGTTCCTCATTTTCATTTTAGTTGCACAGATCTTAGTGACAGATTGCAAGGAAATCCGGCCCCCATAAAGGAGTTTATGCCTGCTTTCTATGCTCGTACTCACCAGAATGAGTCTGAGGTAGAGGCTGCCAGACAATGCAAACCACTGCCTAATGCCTTTCCTTGAATTCCTATGTTTTCTCCTGAAGTGGGTCAAAGCAGACTTGAATACTAGCAAGAGTTGGCCTGGTGAGGCTCTCTTAAATATTTGGGATTTTCTTCATAGTATGTTCATAACTGAGAATCTCCCAGAAGAAGTAGGTCTTTGGCAAGCTATTTGTACAGTGGAAAAGGCTTCTTAAAAGCACTAATGATAAAAGCTTTTCTCCTCATCGATATGTGCTGTGGGACTCTGGATATAGGAATAGGCCTTTGGATAGCTTAGCAGTATACCACTTCCCCCACTTTCTAGGCAGAATTCAGTCCATTTATACTATTAAAATAGTGGTGCAGATCTGAAATATGAATGTCACATTATTGAAAAGAGAGACAAATTATCATAGGTAATCTTGTTTTCAGAATATATTTCGTTTCATTTTTAAACTCTGGAGCTGCTTTCAGGAAAATGGATGTTCTGGCAAATGATGTTGTACCTGCAGGCGAATTCATTAATTGATGACTCCCTGTACATGTTCCTGTCTTCCCAGGCTTCATGTTGAAGGGCTTTGCTTGTTTCACAAACATACCATTTCAGACTGATTGGGTGTTCAAAGAGAACACACATCATTTTGCTTTCGGGTTTGACATTAATTTGTTGAAGAAGTCAGGAAGAAACAGTCAGACGTAGCAGGTACCACTGAAGTGTCCACGGCTTCCAGGAGCCAAACTGCTCAGAAGTCAGATGATTTAGAGTTTGGGGGTGGGGAGGTGAGGGGGCAAAGTGTGTGTCTGAGAGGGGGGAAATTACGTGGTGAAGGTCTTTTAGCTGTGCTTTCCTAGCTCAGAGAATCTAGTATGCTGCCTTTTATCTGGATGCAGGAAATAGTGTTGTGCTCTTTGTTCACATCTTAGCTACTCAGAATATGTTCAACAGAAGGTTACAGAATAACAATATATGAAAGCTAATAGAAATAGTAGGCAATTTTGCCAGGGCCTAGAAATGTATTTCCACAGGTAGGAAAATAATTAGCTACAGAATTCCCAGTTGTCCTCCAAAAAGCCTACATAATTGTCTATTTCATAGGTTAGAAAAATGTCTACACAGTTTTGCTGTTGTATTGTTATCTCTGTAATCACTCACTAAACATACAATTTTGTAACATGAGGCTTTAAATGCGGTTAACATACCCAAACCAAAAATTTGCTTTTTTTTCCTGTGTCTTGTAGCTGCTACTGAAATTTGAAGGACTCTCTGGGGCACAGTAGGATGCATCCCCTTATGGTCTACTCAAGTGATGTGAAAAAATGGTCAGATATTTGGATATGTGGAAAAGACCAGTACATCCTGAGACACATTTTCTTAATGCTATTTACCATAGCATGAAGAATGTTTCTCATTAACCTGTGCAGCCCAGCACATGGGGGCATACAAACTAATGCATTGAGAACAGGCTGAGGATGGGGTGCAGAAAAGCTGACATTTGTCATTCTCTGGCTGCATCTCAGTGAAGTACAGCAACTGTATCAAGTTTGCCAACTGCTGGCCAGACATTTGAGTAGACTTATTGGATAACCAGTGTCTGGAATAAGTAGGTCAGAAGAGTTACCTAGATGTAACTTGGACAGAATCTTTCCAGTGCACACACACAGATTTGATCTGATGTAGGCAATAATTCCTGCTTGTAGTTCATGTGCCAGAGGACTCTACTTATAGCTATGCCAGCAATAACACTGCTGCAACTGTTGTTCTTCAATAACGTAAAGAACTTTTATAAATGGCTTCTAAAAGCTAAACCTATTGAGCTAGTCCTGTCCTATTTTCTCCTTCTGAATTGCCTCAGAAATCCAGCAAATTTGACAAACATATTTTGTTGCACATATACCCTTGTACACGTTTGGTCCAGGGAAATACTTCTGTAACCCTCCACAACCTGTTGAATATTTGATCATAGACTCTTACGGACACATCAGCTGTACCTTGTATAGTTTATCATTACACACAACACAGTTAATCTTTAAGTTCTTACTACATTAAGGAACTAAAACCTTACATAGCCAAAAAGCAAACCAGTGTGACATTTAACGAAGTTATAATCTAAATCCTTATGTACAACAGGTAGGCTTCTGGTAGTATACACTTGGAGAGTTTGAGTCCTCAGAAGGGCAGCTTACATCTCAAGGAGAGATCCACACAGACATAATCAAAAAGAGAGAGTTGTACATGAAGCTCTCCCTGCATGCTCTCCCAGTTTTGCTTAAGAACATTTCAGTAGCTGCCTTTGTGCTCCTTTCTTCCAGGCACTGCATCACCTAATTAAGCGCAGTCAGAACGTAACTTCATTCTTTCTTTCTTTTACAGAACAGACCCAAGCACCCTGTAATAAGAGGAAGAATTTTCCAGTATTTTCTTTGAAGTTTTTTATTCCACGGTGCTCACAGCAAATGAGTTGCACAATTAACAAGCTGTATCTCAGCTCATCTGCAACAGCGTAGCTCTGCTGTTACCAAATTTAGAAAAGGAGGCACAGGTATAAATGATCTGTCTATACTCCAGCAAAGAGTCAGTAAGACAGATTAAGCCTGATGCTAAATTAAGCTCTAAGTAAACCTAGGTAAGGCTTATTTTTACAGATCATGCTGCCAACATTGTCTCCTTAAGTTTCTGCCTTTGACAGATAAACATCAGGACAGTACCATAAAAGCGCCTGGTCTGATGATGGGGTGATGGGTTTGGTTTAGGATCTTCTGGCAGATACAGGACAGCTGCGTTCAGAAGGAACTGCTAGGAGCCACACAGCATCAACACAAGTCTTATAGCTATATCTAAACCATCTGTTTTCAGTGAATGGTAAACTTTAGGATGGAGTTCGGGTTCAGATCAACATAAGACATTGACTTTAGATTAAATGGCTTGTAGAAAGGCCTCTGGACAGAGTAAGCTGTAACCTTTATAATGACAGAGCTAATGATTGAAGCACCTTGTGGTAGGAGAGTAAGTCAATAAATGTAAGTAAGCTAAAATAAGCTGTGGTTTGGAAAAGACAGCAAAACTGAGTTTGAAATGTGCCAGCATTGCTACATGTGAGTGTAAGTGTAACCCAGTATGGGCTGCTCGTAAGTGCTGACATTAAATTTATGTCCTGCTTGGTAGGGTCAAATAATCTAGAATCCAACATTTGTTTTGGTACTGCCAAGTTGACTTTTGGGACAATACTGGCCATTTAGTTGCATCTGAACCTAGGCTGGTGGATATTTCTCATTTTGAAAGAACAGAGTTGGACTGTTAATCAACTACAGTGCAGGCTTGGTCCTCAAGAAGTTCCCAGTGTGGGATAGAAGTGTTATGAGGCCGTTGATTATGTCTGAAAGGGTAATGCAGCTCACCCAGGTGGTCTGCAGAGCTGGAAACCTACAAGTAGGTCCGCAGCATGACAGGTCAAACAAGTTTCTTATTTAGGCTTGGGATTTCATCTTGTATGTGGAATACCAGAAATACCTTACCAGAATTTTCACCTCAGAGTTTCCTTTGTGTTCTCTTCTGTTTCCTTGTGTTGATGTATGTCCCCTCAAGGCAGCGAAGTTGTTCTTTCAGTATGTTTTACCAAGCACACCCTAGGAATTAGGTCATTCCTTTTTAAAGAAAATTTCTTCCCCTTCACTCCAGCAGGTGACGACTACAATATTAAAATTCTAATCTTCACTGCAAAGTAAAGATCAAATAAAGCAAAAGCACTGCTGTGCATAACCATTTATTCAAAGCTAAAACCTGTATGGAGAAGAACATCTTTGCTTTTTCCTTTTCCAAAACTTTAAAAAAGAAAAAATTAAAATTGGTTTGAGTTTCTGATTTAGTTTAGTTTCTAGTTACTTGAGCCTGCCAATCTGCTGTTTCTGTGTAGTGTCTTATGTTAAGGTGAAAAGTGTATTAGACTATAAAATGCCCCCCTGTGGAATCTTCATGCCTCTTCAAAATAGGAGTGCAATGTGTTTTTTAAATTACCTTGAGGCACTTGGAATCAAAACAGTGGTATGTCTTTCTCTGCTTTCCTGAGTACATGAATTTTCATCCTGTAGCACTGTCCTATATGGTACTTTCTGAAATAGCTGAACAAGTGAAAATAGTTTCTAATTCATCATTTCTCCTAGCTTGGTAGTATAGTGAAATAAATTTAGATTTTTAAGTCAGCTAGAATGTCACACCAGTTACAGAAATATAAACCGCTCAGCACACAGATGAGTACACCATGAATTGAAGCAGAGCCCCGTAGGATCTTATTTCAATGCAGTAGATTTTGTACATTTGTTTTCTAGCCAGATGTACGATTAAAAACACTAACTCCCTGGGTATGCACATGAGGAGACTCAGGTGTGTCATTCGTTCCAGTGAATATACAAACAAGCAGAGGTAAGAGCATATGTACAAGACAGCAGCCACCTGTGATACGTTTCTTGCTGGTAACTGGTAAAAATAAAAGAACTTGCTCTCCCTAGCCTCCCTAGGGAAAGGAGTGTTAGAAACCTATTATTCCCTTGCCAAGCACAAGAGACTTTGCTTGATTTTCTCTGTTTTTTTAACAGAAAGGCAGAAGAAGATGCCTACTTGCCTTGATCACTGAAAAAGCTCTTGTAAACAGTGGTGGGGTAAGATACTTAATGCATACTGCTAGATGATGATGCAGCAATCAAAGCATTCCTTTGTGTTAAATGAGCAATCTGGTCTTTCAGTTTCCAGTGTTCTTTTCTCATGTGATTTCATCTCTATCTGATCAACAGGGGGCAAAACCACTAGCTTATGCAATGTAATAGCAAATTCTAAAGAGAACTGTTAAAATCCTTGTTAGAGTATGTGTTCACTCAGACTTTTCTCAGGACAAACAGAATGCACTAACAGGTAGCAAAGCTGAGAATATCTGACTCTGGACATTTTTTAAGCTGTGAAAAGCACCATTATTAGTAAGAGTAGAATGAACTATCTAAACTTTCTAAACTATCTAAAAACTTCCATCAGTTGAGGAGAGAAGATTTCTTGTGTTGTGTTAGTGGTTCACAGAACATAAGTAAGGTGATATATATGGCTACCATGAATTCAGTAGTTTAGAATTACTCTTGAAACTGTCACCAGTTTTACTGAGCTTTATGTTTACAGAACAAATTTACTTTGCTCATATATTACTTTAAAATAAATACACATGCTATATTAATGACAATGGAGTAAGTACTGATACCTTTTTGGTTGCTCTTTATTCCAGCTTACCTAAATACGTGGTTCAGATGGCTAGAAAGTAACAGCTTTGGATTCACCACAATCATGGTAATAAAGCCCTTTTCTACCTTGTTGTCTTTTCACAGGGCTCACTGCTTGGTGTAAGTGGATTGGAAGCTCCAGAAAGAAAGCAGTTTTTTCCAGTATGTGAAGCTGATACCTGATAATATCTTACTGCAAAATGGAGGTTCGAGAGTTGAAATCTGTTATAAGGAAGTTCCATGGTCTATTTAATAGACAGTATGTTCCTCTCCTGGAAACAGGGAAGTGGGGAGGAGAACAGCAGAAAGGAGATCACAGTTTTGCCTTCAAAAAGTTTTTGTGAACTATAATTGACGTTTTCATACAGAAACTTGTGGCTCTTTGAGGCTCTTCTGTTCTTCCAGAGAGAAAGTACCTTTGCTTATCAGAGAATAAGAAGTTTAAATACGGAGTGATAAAATTTTATAGTTTATTTAGCACTTCAGAATCCAAACACTGCCTTTTCTATTCATGAGAATGGCTCTCATGTGACAATAATTTTGGTCTAGCTACACTTTCTGGCAAGTCTGATTGGGATGATTAAAAAAAGGACATTTTACTGTATTTTCTACTGTAGCATTTTGCCACTTCAGTGTTTCTAAAATAGCTTACATAATTTATTTTATAGTTGGGCTAACATTGACAAGGAATATAAAGCAACAACAGCATGGCTTCCTGCCAGGGAAAAAAAAAGAAGATATTAGTAAAAGTAACTACTGGAACATAGTAAATGTAAAAGGGTTGCTGTAAGAAATTCAACTGCTACCTATTGTAGG
>NW_009603280.1:11456-12151 GCF_000690535.1 Cariama cristata
AAAGTTGCAGTGGTATTTTGGTTTTGTTCTTTCTTTATTTGTTTGGGTTTTTTAATGAATGATGAACCTCTGCAGCCTTTATAAGATTTTATTCTAAACTTCTAATTCACTGTTGAAAATGGCAGCAGCTGAATACCAGAGTAATACAAGCTGCTCCAATAAGTTTGGCATGATTCACCTGTCAGGATTTAAAACACTTGAGGTAGAGCTGTAGATGGTTTCTCTCCAAGGAATAAAATATATTGTCAAGGTTAGAACTCCACTTAGGGTAATAGAATTGCCTAAAATTTGGCATGGTTGCCCTCCTTGTGCTTCAGTAGTCTAAGTGTCCTTATCTAAGAATAAAATTATAAGATAATTCTTGTAAAATACGTGTATGACCTCTATCTTGCTATCTTGTAACAGTGACTACTTTATTTACTTAAGCCAGATTTTACTGTATCTGGTAAACTGCAAGATTGATGGACTCTCATAGGTAAGGGAAAATGGATGTGTAAATTACCAAATTAAATGCTTTTTCTCAAAATAGGTGAAAGATTTACTGTAAATACTTCCTGTCTTTAACTACAAGAGAACCGCAATAAAACTATTACCATTATCAAATAGAGCTGGGCAGATCTAAACAACAAGGCAATAGCTGAAGTGAAAACAAAACACCATGTCATACTACCAAATCTCTGAACTACTGTAGAAAC
>NW_009603280.1:12186-16214 GCF_000690535.1 Cariama cristata
TGAGTACCATAAAATTACTAATTAAAAAAAAAAAAAAAAAAGAAAGAAAAAGAAAAAAAGCTGCGGAGTTCAACATTGACTTCAGACTGTGTTCACTCAGACTAAATACTGTGCATGTTTTGTGAAGCTGGTATTGCTTCTTTCTTGAAATGTCATGCTATTCAGAAGAGAAGAATAAAGTTGTTTGTTTCTGTTAATTTTGCTCAAAATTGCCCTATAAAAATCAGGTCCTGAATATTCAGTCTCATTGACCTAAGTTTTGGGGGCTGAATTTGAGCTGCTTTTCACCAAAATACACCATCAAGTTCAATGGACTACATTATCTTTGGATTGATGTTTTTCCAGCTAATTCTTCTTAGAAAAGTACTATTTTCTTAGTAGTAGACCCTCCAGTTTTATCTGATAATGTTTGAATGATTAATCATCTTGAAAGTAGCATCTCAAAGATTTTATTTACCTTTTTCCAGATCTTTAAAACAAAATAAATGATTGCACTTTGTTTTCATTTCAGAAACAAAGTACAAGTGAGACTTTAATCAAGCAGTCCAGTTGTTGGAGTTGAAAACTTTCTTTTAATTAATTTATATTTTACAATTTTATTAGACATTTTAAGGAAGAAACTGTATGTCTTTGCAAGCTAATTTGTTTAATTGTTCACCTAGTTCTCAATTTTCTCTAATTTTGCTCAAGTTTTAATTTCTACCCATCCCAAAAAATATTTGTGAGGAAATAATATAGTCAACATAATACTTCAGAAAATAAGGTGATCTTCTATTTAAACTTATCTATACAAACTCCAGGGAGTATGAAGGGAAAATCTTGTTTGTTAAAATAGGATTGATCTAAGATAAATTTAGAGATCACCAATTTTCCTTAATGCTGTTTGGCCTTATTGGCTTTCTGCTGCTGACATGCCAATTCTGAAATCAGTCATACAGGTAGTTGTGGTGGTGTGGCCCTGACCACCTCCCCAAACCTGGCCTTTATTTCTCATAACCCTGCTCAAGTGATAACTGCCTGTGGTGGTCGTAATGGATGCCTCTGGTCGTGGTGGCTGCATCAGGCTCAAAGTAGATTCGGGGAAGACAGATAACAACACAATTACCAAGGGCTAACTTGAGCAATGCACCCACCTAACCACAGTGCTGGTCAAGGTCTGACTCAAGCCAAGTTTGGAAGAAACTAACATTTGTAGTCACTACACAAATATGACTGTAAGTCAATTATCTTACTCCAAAATAGTGGATAGCTCAGGGCTCGTTGAGCTCTCCTGCTCTACAGTGGGCTGCTTGTCAGGACACCTCTCAAGGTTACTCCTCGAGGTTGAGAGATTCCTTGCTGCAACAGATTCTCAGTAAGTGATGTTAAACTTTGAAATCTTACCCAAGTGATGTAAAGGATTGATCGTGCACTTATATAATCCTTTAGACCTAAACTGTTGACCAAGTCTGGGACTTGGACCGGATCCAGCTGCACTTAGACTCCTCTCTGAGAAGGAGTTTAGAAAACAAGCGGGTCCTCTCCAAGCCTTATGACTCAATGGAAGGGTCCCCCTGACAGTTTTGTCTGACCCTGTTCTCTATGCAGTAAATAATCAAATGTACCTTGCCATTAAATCTTCTTAAACCCTTGTTGCATTTACTGTCAAACTCTCTAAAATTGCTGCATTATAGCAGTAAATGTATTGCTGCTTCTCTCTTATGGGTGAAGTGTGTCACTCCATCCGCAACAGTAGTGTTGTTTAATTAAATAAGCCTGATATTTCTAAAGTTACAGCACTATCTTAATAGTCATAACTATTTGCAAGATCAGAGAGTTAAGTAACAGCAATTACTAGATGCTGATGATATGTGGAGATACTATATCAGATCACAGAATTTTATTACAAATTGGTACATATGTTTGTTACTGCTAAATGTGCTTGGGTATAGAAAAGTCTTGTGAGGGCTATTTCTGTCCTCTTTCATATGACGACTCAAATGCTGGAAGTTAGTCAAATTCAACAGAGAAGTTAGATGAGCTTAATTAAAAGAAAAGATACTTGAATTGACCTTGTAATTCCTCAGAGTCACTCGATTTGTCACTCTAAGAGCTAGTTTATGCCATCTTCCCAGAGAAATTGTGGTTCATTGGGGCAATGGTGGAATTAAATAATCACTGTGATCTTTTCTGGTCTTTCTGATGAAGCTGTCTATCTTCCAGATCACTCCCTTCTTAAGGACTGCACAGGCCTGCAATGTAGCTGTCAGTCTCTAAAAAGAACCAGTAATCTTCCTCCAGAGCTGCAGAACCTGCATGTGTTGTTGTTTCTAAATTTTGATGCACAGATAGATTCCGTAGGTTGTTTCCTCACAATTTTTCATATAGCAAATCTATGATGTATCTGCTGTAGAACTAGAAGAAGCAGCTAGTGACAGCACAGACAGTTTGCTTTCTTAACTACTGGCTGATGTGTCTTGTCCAGGTAAAGCGGGTGGATATATTGAAGTTCTGGAAAGACTTTCTCTCCATGTACAGCAACAGGGATCTTGAGGAGTTTCATTCCCTTTACAGTGCCGAGTGACGATCAGCTGGTGGACTTGCGGGGACAGACACTGCCCATTGGTTTATTGACAGCTGTGCATTGGTTGACACTTGATATCTCCTGTTATTTCCCTTCAACTGAAGTTTTTGAGTCTTTAAAGCACTGCAGTGCTATAGCATAAACTGAAGTATTCTGTCTGGATAGACTTATTGACCTCACATATCCAGAGGCCTAAGCCTGGTGGTCTCATCAGACTTCTTGGTTGTATACTCTAAGACCATAGTATTAACTTTTCATGTGATACTTCTAAAGGTGGGAGGAGGTTCTTGGTTTTTATATGTTCCCAATGTTAAAATTTTGACAATTTTACACATTTATTTCTATAGCAACAAAAATAGGAATGGAAGCAATGTTTCAGGAGGCATATAATGTCCTTGTTCAAGGCTTTTTTGAGTACCAGCCTTCTTAATATGTGCAAAGTCAACATGCAATTTACGGATAGAAATCTTAAATGGTTGGCTGTTGTTATACAGATATCTAATGCAAGATTGTGTTCTCCAGTCACGGAAAGGAATACAAAGAGAGCGGTATTACCACTTAGCCTGTTACATATATGGCTATAGTGCATGAAAAGCCATGTATTAAGCAGCCCAATGATTTTTTCCTACATTTTTCCTTGTCATGTTAGTTTACGTGTTTGTTCATGTGTCAATGACTGCACAACATTAACAAAGTACAGTTCTACTACAATGCAATTCAAATTAAGCCAGTTCTAGTCATGGGGTAGTGCAATTTGCAGCTTTTAATTTGCATTTGTACTGTCTCTTATTGATGTAATCTTTGGTACCTAACTCTAATTTTACCAGACTATTGTGATTAGCCTTAAAGTCCGTTAATCACTAGACTTTAGAGTACAGCTGGAAAAAAGTCTTAAAGAGAAATAGAGTAGTCTACATTTACTACATTGTTAATACTGTTAAATTAGAGGCTTTTTTGGACGAACTCAATCCAATGCATGAAATTGAGAAAAATAGCAGATGTAAATGCTTTGAAATGCACATTATACTGGCATATTTGGCTGGAGGAGAGCTGGACAGCAGTTAGTTCGGTACTATATGACTTGTAAGAAACACTGGACATCTTGAAAAGGGATGGAAACTTCTTATTACATTCTACTGTAGCTTGGATTTTGCTCAGAAAACTTTTCCTTCTGAATTTGTGTATATGGGAGCATATGTATCCGTAACATGCCAAATACTATTATTTAGTCAATGTATATAGCAGATCACGGGGGGCTGCAGGGATGGCGGGATGACTGGGTAAGGCATGTAGATTTCCCCTGCATCTAGCGACATTGTTTCAGTTCTACCAAGAGTGAGTTACTTGATAATAACTTAACCTGCTTCTTCAGTGATTTATTTTATCACAGTTCTTCTAAAATCTGAAAAGACAGAACATACAGGGAGAAATAAAAGGAGAGTGTGAGAGTCGGTCCGAAGTTGGC